>NC_056738.1:305643419-305668419 GCF_019279795.1 Protopterus annectens | reverse complement strand
CTGATGCATGCTAAGTAATGTGGCCTGTGAGACACCTGCAGAGAAGATATTCATTCATGCATTCTACAACACAGGTATTCATCGCATTACATTATATGTACCTAATGGCAGAAGGTAACAATAAGCCCTTATGACTACCCTGGCATGTTATATCCCCTTCATGCCTACTGTCCCCATTACCTTTTTACATGTCTTCCATGTCCTCTTGAATGCTTCTGTAGATTCTCTTTCCATTAACCATTCCAGTAGTCCATTCCATGGATGTGCATTATAGGTTCATAGGTTCATAGGTTTATACTAGGCTATCTGCCCTAAGGCATTTATAAGCCTAGCCCAAATTATTGTGGCTTACGCCACCCCTTATATGAAAAAATACTGTGCCCATTAGTTTGTTGTGCCTCTGTCCAGCAGTGACACAGAGATGATTCCTGGGGTAAACCTACGATCTCCCATCCACAGGTCTAGATTTCTCTTGAACAGAGTCAGCGAGGTGCTCTGCCTCACATGGACCAGGATTTTATTCCACAGCATAGGGAGTCTCTGAGTGATAAATCTATCCCTCCAGCACGTCCTATTTATATCTGTGCTAAGGTTTAAGTCGCTTGCTCTAGTGGTTTTGGTGGATTTGGATTTTTGAGGTGGAGCATGTCCATTAATTCCGGGTTGGACATGGCCTTGTATGTCAGGCACATGTCACCTCTGAGCAGACGGTATGCGACTGAATAGAGCTGGAGTTTCTTCAATCTGGCAGCATATGACAGATTTTGGAGTCCCTTTATCCTTTTGGTGAGGAACTTTTGGGGTCTCTCCAATTGCTGCAGATGTCGGGTGAGATACATCCCGAATGGGGCATTGTACTCGATCATTGGTCTGATAAGTGAAGAGTACAGGGGAACAATGACCTCACTAGATCTGGATGTGAATCCCTTCATGATCAGGTGGGCAATGTAGAAGGTCTTTCTAACCACTTTAGCAATGTGAGTGTCAAAAGAAAGGCCACTGTCAACCTGGGTCCCCAGGTCCCTGATAACCTCTTCTGTGCTTAGTGGATTGCCACCTATATGGTAGCTTGGGGTTACCTTGTTTTTCCCGCAGGGTATGACTATACATTTTTGGCGTTTAACTTCAGGCCATGGCTCTGGCACCAGCTATCTGTTTCCGTGAGTCCCTTCTGAAGGATATCCGTGTCCGATGCACTTTCCACTATGGCGCCCAGTTTGCAGTCGCCTGCAAACTTTGTCAGCCAAAGTCCTCTCATGTTGGCCTGTACTTCTGAGAAGTAGATGCCAAACAATAGGGGCCAAGGACCGAGCCCTGTGGGACACCACTTGTGACTGGCTTGGAGTCTGACACAGCGCCAGCAACTCTAACCCTGTGGGTTCTGTCCTTAAGCCAGTTTGCAACCCATCTTGTGACATATGGGTTTACATTTAAGCTGGTAAGTTTTTCTACAATACCCGAGTGGGGTATTGTGTCGAAAGCCTTTGCAAGGTCAAGGTAGGCTGTATGGACTGCCTTTCCTCATCAATGGCCTTGGTGACTGTTTCAAGAAGTCAACCAAGTTCAAAAGGCATGATCTTCCCTTGACAAAGCCAAACTGGGTCGGGTCCAATGTCTGCAAGTCCCCTATATCTTTGTTTATGAGCTCCATTATGATCCTCTCCATAGCTTTGCAGACTAGACTTGTTAAGCTTATGGGGCGGTAATTACCAGGGTCCGTAGAGGCACCGCCTTTGTGGAGTGGGACCACAGTTGCCGTGACGCCACTCCTTGGGCACGATCCTGTGGTAAGGCTGAGATTAAACAGCTGCCTTATGTGCGGGTTTAATTGCTCATTTAGCTCGTGTAGCACACAGCCGGGGACACCATCCGTCCCATTGATGCTGTGTTTTTAGCTTTAGAGAGCAGCTTTCACCTGCGCATTTGAGATGTCCGGGAGGCTACACTCGGCTGGGATAGTTATTTCTCCTTTATGGGGGGCGAGGGGCGTCAAGTTTGCACTGGACCTGTCTGCCAGTATGTTGGCAATGTCTGTGGGTTCAGTGATTTTTGTATCATTTTGGACTAATTCTGAGCATATCTGGGAGTTTCCACCCAGGTTCCTAACATAGCTGAAAAAGGCCTTATGATTGTCCTTTGAATCCATGGCAATTTTTCTCTCAAAATTGGCCTTAGTTGATTTTATGAGTGCTCGTATTTTTTACTAATAATGATCAGGGGTGACTTCCCTTTTATGGATTTTGTTCTATCATGTAATAGCTTTCTCCTCTTATTGTAAAGTTTGTTAATGGCTGGGGTCCACCAGACTGGACGTTGCCCTTTGTGGAAAGAGTCTTGGTTTTATTTGGGATTGCCTGATCCATGCAGTCCTGGAGGTGTTCATAGAAGGCATTTGTAAGGGCTTCAAGCTTGGGTTGTGGTTTCCTCTGGCTCAGGGGCCTTGAAGGATACCACACCAGTCTTGAGTAGTGTGAAGTTTGCTTTAGAGAAGTTCTTCACTATGGTCTTTTGCTTGGGGTGGGGGCGGGATGTGGATTTCCAGTGAGATTAGTTTATGATCAGATCTCACCAATGAGGGATATACTTCGTGTGGAGCATTTTGTCCCCATGTTTGTGACAATGAGATCTAGTATATTTTCTCCTCTCGTGGGAACAGTGACTAGCTGTTCCATGGCATTTGAATTTATGAACTCCAGGAACCATTGGGCTAGAAAGTTAGGGCTTGAGTAATGTTCCCAGTCTATATTCGGGTAGTTGAAGTCACCCAATATGATGGTGTTTGGAGATACATTTATACCCTCCAGTGTCTTCAGGAAGGCTGTGTGGGGTTCCTGAGTTTGAGAGGGTGGCCTGTAGCATGCTACAATTTGTAGAGCAGTTTTGCCTATGGTTAGTTGCACCTGGATGGTTTCCGAAGCTTATGCGTTGCCACCAACCTGGAGGTGTGAGTATCCTTTATGAATATGGATACACCCCTCCTTTTGTGGTGTGGTCCGGGTTTTGGGGCGGAACGCATGATATGAGGTAAAACCTAATAGTGCCGGGTGCTCTCAGGAGCCTTGAACCAGGTTTCAGTTACAGCACAGACATCGATGTTCTCCATACTGAGAAGGGCCTCGAGTGCGTGCATTTTGAGATTTAGACTTCTGGCATTGAGCAGCATTACCCTCAGTTTCTTCCCATTTTTGTTTTCTAGGGTGGTAGGTTTAGAATTTGAGCCTTGCCTAAAAAGGCACTATGGGGGTGGCAAGAGCCTTAGCCAATATCCGAATCCCAGGGTGACAGGTGCAAGCCGTCCCTTGAAGCAGCGTGGCTTGTCAAGCATGTCATCCCAGGCAGACAGACACTGGATCCCCTTTGAATGACACCAGACATTAAGCCAATTGTTAAAGCTGATCATCTTGTCTCTATATTGTGGCATCATTCTTGGTGAAGGAAGGATACTGCTCAGGGTTAGGGTCATACCTGCCTGGGCTACATAATCAGAGAGCTCCTCTATGTCTCTTTTCATGTAGTCCAGGGAGGTGCGTCTCAGGTCGTTCACACCAGCATGGACAATGACTGTGTCATATTTGTACTTGCCATGGAGTGACCCGAAAGTGCTTGTGTTATGTGGCGGATTCTAGCGCCCGATAGGCAGCTTACTGTGACCCTCTCCTTGTTCAGCCTGGTGAGTGGGACGTCAGTGTGTCTGACTATGGAGTCACCTATGACAAGTATGTTTGGTGTTGTATTTGGCCTTAAGGGCTGTGACTGCTTTGCACACTGCTTTTGTGGTTTATGTGTTGCTTGTGGGGTGTCTTGAGGTAGCAGTTGTTTGGGTGTCTGCTTTGGAGGCCTCTGCTGTTTAGGTAAATTTTACTCAGAGCCTCGAGTATGTCTTTGTGTGTTTATGTGTTTGATTCAGTGGAGTGGTAGCATTATGTGAGGCTGGTTTTGTGGTGTGTGTAGTTGCCTTCTCCTCCTGTCTGGTCTTGCCAGTCCTGAGTTGAGAGAGCTCAGCCTCCAGTTTGGCTAAATAGCTGCATCTCTCGCAAGTATTTGTGTTATGTGGGAGGAGGAGAGGGTTGTCTGTGTACATGAGGCAGTTATAACATTGCCTCAAGATTCCCAGATTCACCAGCTGGACCGGAGAGGAGATTGACAACTGACCTTTGGACATGCTAGAATAATATTGGGAAATCCTTAATTAAAAACAAGGGCCAGTGGGGAGTGAGGGTGTAGTGCTTTTAATTTTTAGTGCTGACTTATATAATTGCTTTAGTGAGCAAGTGCCAGGTAACTTGAGTGCAATGTGTTACAAGTAACTAAATGCAAAAATGACAAACAGTAACTTTCTTTCAAGTGAAACAAGGAAATAAGTACAATAAGCAATGCAGATATCACTAGTGATCCACAGAAGCGCTGAGAAGTTGCGTATTAGGTGGAATTAGCTTCCAGGGAAATAACAAGCAAACAACAAGCAATTAGTAGCATTGTTGTGTAGACTAGAGGTGAAACATGTGCCACCTTAATGATTGTGACACATACTGCCAACAACAACTTTCTCTAGCATCATCCCAAACAGGCAGCACCAGTTATAGCCCTCCATCCACACATGTGCAGTGACACATAGTTCTGTACAGCCAGCTCTGTGACTGCAGCATTGTATGATGTGTTGTGCAAAATGCTATCAAAATGCTGTTCTTAAGGATGCCCAAGCATACTGTGATGTGGTCTTGAAAAAGGAATGCATCTTCAACAGCATGCTGCAAGCAAATATACATGCTTAGACATGGCATACCCTTATAGCAACGTGTGGGGAGGCAGAGTACTTGCTTGCTACTGTGTGAACCATAAACTATTTTAGTACATAAGACCACTGAATGCACTGTAGGCAGGCATGTGTCTGACACCTCATATAAGTCATGTGCCCAGTGAGAACACACTGACATATGTAATGAAAGCACAGAAATCTCACGCTTACTTATGCTACATCCTCAGATTTGGGAGTCCATCATAGAAAATGCGTAATCAACAGACTCGTATCCTACAATGAAATTCTAACTCATGAACTACTTATTAAAAGAACCACACTTTGAATGTTTCCTCAACAACAGCAGCCCATGAGATAAACCAAACCACGAACTAAGTCCCAACAACCAAAAGGAAGAAAGCAGGAAGCACCGTGGTAGTCCAATGAACCTCTCCAAGCTGTAACTGTAGATAAATCCTTTATTGAACACGAACAACACAATAAGGTAAACGAAACACTGATAAATCAAGCGCTTTCGCCTGCATAGATGTCAGGCTTTTTCAAGATGAAACAGCAGGGTAACCAAGTTCATTTAAATAGAGGCTTTCAGTGCTGATTGTTTCAATTAAACAATTACATTAATTCAATTAAATTAATTGAATTAAGTTGATTGAAATGCTTTAACCAACACCAAGATGTAAAATATACTTTGTTGAGATGGAAGCATGGTTGTGCACAATACTTTTGATTTCAAGCAAACAAATAAAAGCATGTTAAAATACAAATGCGTACATGTTGTCTGACAAGAGCTGTGAATACTATCTTATAATGTTAAATACTATCAGTACATTCTAAAGTCATTGAAAAAAACTTTCTTAGTTTAAATATTTTAAATATTATAAATAACATGGACAAATAAACAATGAAATCAGAGTGATGTGACAACTGTGTTTTTTTGTTTTAGTTTTTTTAAAATGAAACCTTCTAAGAACTGTGCATATAAAAATATACAATTAAAATGAACCTTAAAAAATTCCTTTATGCACTCAGTGCCAATAAAATATCAATAAATATAAAAATAAATATAAATATAAATACATCGTTTAATATATATATTATTTCCAGTTAATATATAATAAATATCAATAAATATAATAAATATAATATATATTAAACTTGTGTACTAAGTCTACTGTTGTGTAACCAGTACCTAAAAAATGTCTACAGAATGGGGTTTTAATTAATAAATTATTAATTTATACCCATGTGCGTGTGTTATGATGTAATAGTGCATCTTTTATACAAAAGCTTGTTGAAAACATACAAATATTTGAAACTTCTTACATTCAACCTGTGACATCTTTTGTAGATGAATTTCCAAATGGTCAACCTAAGAGCAACTATATTATTCATTGTTCCATAAGATATTAATTATGGTTATAGTTTCGCTCATCTAAGTTTTAATAAACTACTGATGCTGATAGCATCATTTAAGGCAGGTGGTTTCGTTGCGTTTAGTCTGAGTTGCCATATTAGTTCTTTGTACTCAATGGTGGCTTCCCAGTCACCACCTCTTGGGTTATGGGGAACCTGTTCTAAGACTAAAAATTTCACAGACATATTAGAGCAAACCATCTGGTGTCTATAAGCAGCCCATGAGATTTAGTAAAGCAATGAGATGACTGGCAATCCAACTTGCCTAGTAAACAATAGTCTACATCTTTTGTTTTAGAGCATCTGCATGCTGACTAAAGTCTTTGCTACCCCATTGTCTCTTTCTAGGCAAAGTTACTTCTAATAAACATTCCAGCTTGATATACATCACAATTCCCAAACAGGATGGTAAAAAAGAGGCTTGATTCAGTGCAAGGAATCTTAAAAATAAACTGCCTGACCTCATTCCATACCTCACAACTGTACAGATTTTCACAGAATATCCAGATTGCTGCCTATTTTTGGTCCATTTTCATAAAATTGTGGTTTTTCTGGCAAATTAGAGGCACATCATTAAAGACTGAGTTAGAAAATAATGACAGACATTTGAGTTCCAGACTTTCTACCCTTCAGAATATTCATGCTAATGCAAAACCTGTTATTCTATTAACTTTCTAAGTTTGTAAGAGCAATATTTAAACATGGGCCATACTTTTGGGCCTTTGTCCCACTTTTATTTATGGCTTTGTCCAGTTTCTTGCTCTAAGAGCTTGAGAGGTATGCTCAATGCACTTCTGCATCTGGAATGCATACATGACTAGGCTTAAAATGGTCTGAAAGGGCAGTAAGTCTAGTACTAACCTATGAACCTATGTATGCACTGTTACCAAGACATAGTTCAGATCCTTATAGAGCACCCCTTTTGTGTCTGGATTGTATGCCTACTGTGCCTTCAGACTGGCTCCCTATTACACTGTTGCAGATGCAAGTTGTCAAATGCGTCTTTGTTGAACTGAAAAGTGCAAAATGGCAAAATAGCGAAGTGGCTTTTCAGCGAATTCTTTCCCTGGGAAAGAATTTGTTTGGCCACTTTCGCTACTTTGCCTTTTTGGCACTGTAGTGCAATCTCAGAGTTGGTATATTTATGTAGGGGGGTGTGGGGGGCAAAGCTCCCCACATTATGTAATGTTTTAGTTTTAGTTTCTTTTTGTTTTTGTTTCAGAACAGCGATTTTTTCCCTTGGAAAAAAAAATCGCTGTTCTGAGGTGTCGATGTTGTAAGCTTTTGCTTACATGGGGTCGATTATGTGTTGTTCACTCTTCTGAGTGTGCAATATCATAATATAGACCCTTCAGATTTAACCAGTACCTGTGAAGTTTCTGGTTTTACCAAGATAATATTCAATCAAAATGGTTACCCAGAGATCCCTCCACCCATGAGCTTATTGAACTGCAGTTCACCTTAGGTAAATCAAATGTCCAACTCATACCCTGCTGTTGATAACTCTCCATGGCTTCAGATGACCATGATTCATCGAGGACATCCCTATAAGCAAAGGATCTTTAGTTCTTGGTGATATCAACTATCCTTCCATTGACTAAAGCACCTTCACTTCCATCAGGAATGCTCAGCAGTTCTGGGACTGGATAAATTCAAGCATGTGTTTTATTTATTTATTATTTTGTATTTATTTTCCAGTATAGAACAATGATCTCCATGCCCCAGGATTCATGAAGCTTGCACCAGGTGCAGGCATAGCGTAGGCGGTATAACGCCAAACATGGCCGCCAAGCGATTCAGGTACAATCCAATTCCACGTGCACTACCGGCATACACCAGATCTGCGCATCCCTCAGCTTAGGTATGCTAACCACCCCATACACAGTGCCACACCATGCAAATGAAGGTACATAGTGATTCATGAAGTGGTGCAGGCGTAGCATAAGCCCACAGAAATGTAAACCAAAAAACATGGTTTACATTTTTCCAAACAAAACATCGGAGCTATGAAAGCGGACCAGACTCATGTATTACAAAGTTAACATATGCCAATGGCTAAATATACATCCAATGGCATAAGAAAAGATGCACAACACCTAAAAACAACATTTAATGTCATGTCCACTGTAACGCAAAGTACAACCGCAGGGCATGTGTGCGCAAACGGGAACACAAAGAAAATATATACAAATGTCATAAAATCGCAATGTAATACAAATCATGATTTCACCATAATACTCAATGGTATGCATGGTACACCACAACCAAGCTGCAAGGGTTGCTAAGGGTCTGTGACAGTGTTCGGCGTGGTAACTAGGAATTAGTAGTCAATGCCATGCAAATGAGGCAGGTAACAGTGAATCACAAATGTCCCGCCAGACTAAGGATGTACCATACGGCGCAGTGCTACAACACTGAGAAGTGGCTTAGAGGGATACATGACATCAGCAGTGTGGTGTGCCACAGTAGCTGTAAGCACATTGGAGCAATGCAAATCTGGCCTGGCCGTTGCTAAGCAAAGCCGCAGGACAGGGGTGGGGAGCTAGGTATAGCATCGTTTAGCTGAGAGCACATATGGTGCCCGAAAGCGCATGTGTACGGGGAGGAAAATGTGCCCGAAACCCGGTAAGTGGACGCACTCGCTGCGCACCATAGCTCAAACAGGAAGGTCAGGGGAAGAAAATAAGGAAATGCCGCAGTAGGGTAATTGGAGTACAACTGAGCAATTAACACCTATTAACTTACAGTGGGTAATCGACGGCAGCTGACAAGTCTGCTCGCAGAAACCTGCAAAACAGGATAGGGGAGGTGTCGGATTGCAAAGAAAAGAGAACTGTCATATCAGAGCAAAGCAAACCTGCAGTAGACCGGCCATAGAACACATTACGCAAGATAAGGCAGGTGTAGGAAAGTACAAATGAAAGCAGGCTGCTGGATGCATGCCAGAAAATGGGAGGTGAAACGTGAAGAAATGTAAAGAGAAGGGCAAGAGGTAATCCGCGGCAGCCAAATGTAATTCAACACCAAAGGCATCACAATAGTAGTTCCTGTCATAAAACACATAAGATACCCTGTAGCTATGATCATACATACACACCCTATGACATCATCGGTGTTCACAGCACAATAGTATAAAGCGTGAAAGCACCCCACACACACCTGTGTATTCCCAAACACTGCACCATAAGTGTAAACATATGAGGAACTTTTACAATGTACATGTTGGGAGCTGCCATAGCTGTGATTCATCACCATGTGTTAGAGACTGACGGTGTTGTGGAGGATGATGCTGACAACCACCGCAGGCCCCGGAGGAGGAGAAGAGTGTTCAGACCAAGGGTAACCTACCAGGGGCTACATGATCTGGAGATAGTAGGGCATTACAGGGTGGACAGGGACATCTTACAACAAATAGTTGAGCTGTGCCGGCCACTCCTGAGATCCAGAAACAACAGAGGGGAACCCATCCCAGTGGACATGAAGGTATGTGCAAGCTTGCGAATACTAGTCACAGGTACCTTTCAAAGGCCAACTGGAGATATAATGGGGATCTCACAGGCATCAGCATCCAGGGTACTACACCAGTTCCTGGATGCCATGTTACCACATGCCAATGAGCATATATACTTCCCCCGAACTCAGGAGGAGTTGGCCAGCAATATGCGTCTCTTCCACAATGTGGCACACTACCCGGAGGTACTGGGAGCGATAGACTGCACGCACATACATATCAAGTCACCACCCGGTGAGCATGGTAGGCGTTACATAAACTGCAAGGGATACCACTCCATCAACTGCCAGGTCGTGTGCAATGCCCAGGGCATTATCATGGATGTGTGTGCTGGCAGCCCTGGAAGCTACCATGACTCCCACATCTGGCATGCCTCACAGCTGTATCAGGCATTTGTCAGGGGGGACATCCCACATGGCCATCTTGTGAGGGATGCTGGCTATGCACTGGAGCCATGGATGATGACTCCCATCAGAAATGCACACCCACCCATGCAAGAATGTCATAATGAGGCACACGCACAAACCAGAATCATCATAGAGCATGTGTTCGGGATGCTGAAATCATGGTTCCGTTGCTTGGACATATCTGGTGGAGCCTTTCAGTACTCTCCAGGCATGTGTGCCCACATCCTCATAGTATGTGAAATGCTACATAATATAATCCTGCGGAAACAGCTGCAGCAGGGACAAAATGGTGAAGGCCCTCACAGCCCACCGCAATTGCCAAGGCCATCACAGGCACAGAGGGATTCAGACCACGAACACCCTGTGCCAGCCCCAGTAGGCAGACGGAGGCATGCCCAATATGCCTATGCCTTGGCAAAGTGAGAACGTATAGCACATACTCTGACAGTGTAGGCCCCTATGGACTGACACACCTCTCCACCTGCACACACAGTAAAATGGATGGCACACACACACGACCACCTGTAAACTGTAATGTATAGGTGGCCTACTGTGTGAATCCTACATAGGCAGCCCTCAACCACTGTACACACAACAGCTACTGGAACAAGGAATGTCAACACCTGAACAGTACATGCACCTATCAGCATATGTTGGTACTGTGTGTATAGGTTCCTAGGTACATTGGTAGGTACACACCCGATTGTCAGAGGCCATTCATCAATTGAGGCAAACAGTGTCTGCTGTCACCACCAGATTGAGTAACCAACTGTCGCTCAAGTGGAGCAGAGACAATTGCGGGATCCATGTGTGTAATCACTGTACCCCACACACTCTGCATAGATTCCCTGGTGCGTTAATGAGGGGCTCCATATAATGTAATCATGGATGTAGTGGCAAAGCATGGGGTGTACCCATGACAGGTATCTGTCACCCCAGCATGCTCCACCTACGGTTGTGTGAAGGTGTAGCACATTATAGTGTGTGGCTCATTGTGACATACATATCCAGTGCTGGAGCACATCCATTAAGCATCACTTGGACATACCATTAATAGGTCTCATCCATATATAAACTAACTGAGTTACCCATTTGATCGCAGTATGGAGTAACAGCCGTAGTACAGTCCACATACAAAACGCCATAACACATGTACAAATCCCAGATGCCCAAGTGGTAAATGCAGTGACTGTCGTGCATGTTCCCGGTCCCACGTCCTGCAAGGGATGTAACATAATCCCGAAGGCACAAATAATGCATGTTGGATGCAGGTCATCAGATCATGTTTAGCAAATGTTAGTGGGAATATGCGTTGCCCAGTGCTGGTAAGCATTGTTTAAATATGACTATACGGATATGCATGAAACAGGGATAAGCTCCTCTGAATATCGCGCAGATCACGGTCAGTGATGTCCAGAACAGGTGAAACCAGCATTATTCACCCCTGTACTAATAGTGCCTTCTCTGAAGGGTAAAATGACCACTGCCAGGAGTAGAACATGCAATCATGTACACAATCACCTAACACTAAGCTACCCAAGATGTACCAATGGCAGGTGTGTAATGTGACAGGTTCAAACACAAACGTGCGGAGTCCAGGTGACAGTATACACCAACATGTACACAATGTAAGGTGTATTCTGCCTGTCACTCTTGCTGTCATATATATATATATATATATATATATATATATATATATATATATATATATATATATATGTGTGTGTGTGTGTGTATATATATATATATATATATATATATATATATATATATATATATATATATATATATACATATACATAATAGAGATAGAAAGGGTGATAGAGAGATATATGTTGATATATACGGCTTCACCTATATCTGCAAATATGTGGATAGGTCAACGACATGTACACAACCAGGGAGGTACAAATAAATAGGATACTGCCAACTATGGAATGTGTCACATACCGACACGCGTAATCACGAGGCTGAAAGACCGAAAGAACACAGTACTGGAACACTAGAACTGTGTGTAATATTATCACGATATAAAGGGACATTTAGTTATCGCTGCTGGTGTTGCAGTTCACGTAGGTACTGTGTTCAACTGTGTTTGTGATTGCCGTAGTCTGTGTATGTGTGTGTTGAGGGTGCCATGTGCGTTTCCGTGGGACTGTAATGTGTGTGTGTGTGTGTGTTTTTGCATCGTGTGTCTGTTAGTGCTAACTCGGAGGTAGATCATTACGGTAGGTGTGGTTATAGCTGGCCGTAGGCATATGGTTACCACCTGTCCCACTTTAAGAGGGACAGCCCCTCCTTGGGCAGTCATGTCCTGACAAAAAATATTAAAAAGGGCAAATGTCCGAGATTGTAGGACATAATTATGCCCCATATATTATGTAATAGTTGCATTAAATAGTTATGCCTGTATCTAAAAAATGTAAATGTTACATGAAACATGATAAGTAGCTAAAGTGCTACAAGAATAAGTATGTATTCAGGATAAAAGTATGTGCTATCCTGTGTACTGACCATGGGTATGTGTCGGCCTGTAAACACCGATGTGTGTCCTGAAAATGTCCCACTATGGCAATTTGAAAAGGTGGTAACCCATGCCAAAGAGGTTCAGTCACCAACACAACTGCAATGAGTATAAATATCTGTGACAGAAATACATGGGACAGCTTTCATTTAGTAACATTCCTTTACATATCGCTGTATTTCCAGAGGTATGGAAGTATCAACCTCACCTGCATACTATATAGAAACCAATTAACAATGGCCCAATGTATAAGCCTGTAACAACCATAGTTTCAGTCTACTAACTGATAGGTCTTCAATTAGGAAAGAGCCCACACACATATATGGAATAAGTAGAAATGCAGTCCCCACAAACCTGTATATGCTATGCACACCTACCTACATCTCCTACACATGAAACAATAGCAATACAGACTGCAATAACATCACAAACATTCACTCACTCAATTACATCTGCAGAAGCGTTAACATACCTTGTGAGAGACACATTTGTAAAGGCGCCATGTGAAATTGTAGCTGTTGTATAATGGAACAGACAGCGATGTTACAGGTTTTGTTTGCAATAGTCCCTTATCAGATGGTTGAGATGACAGGTACACTCACATGTAGAACCACATACTCTAGCCGTCACACACAATCCACGGGGGACATGAATCCAAAATATCCATGTCTCTACAAATAGCAGTTGCAATTCCACACAACAAAACTCATACAAGCCATCTCCCAGAAGGTAGGGCAAAAGGGCAACGCCGAAGTGAAGAATTCAATGATACCCCACTGTTGCCAAGTAATTGGTGAATGGAGTAGCTGCACAGCTCATGTGCATGTAATAATTTACTCAGGAACACCAATTGGCAGCAGGAAACCACATGTTACAGGTATCGACGTATATAAGGATGACTTGCCAGACATTCAAACCGTATGCTCATACCATAGAACTGTTTAAACAGTAAAGGTGTAAGAGAGATATTTACGAAAGTTCGGAACGCTAACAAGGTATGTAGAACACTCAGTATGTTAGTGTATGTATAGCCTGTTTTGTATTAATTAAAAGTGTCCGCAATGCATAAAGTGGGGAAAGGTATTATGTAGTGATGTCTTGCTGAGCATAGTAACGCTTGTAGAAATTGTGTGTCCTGCTGTGGGCCACAGGGTAAACATCACAGACACCACAAGGGATGCTACATGAGAGCTTTAAACAGAACAATTCCACACCACCCACTTTCAGTGGTAGGGTATGTCCAGCAAGTACGTGCCATAGCAGGGGATAGTATATGTTGATATACTGTCACAGTAGGCATGTGTATGGGCATATAACGACAATAACATGCCTAAGGTGGTCCTGCTGTGCAAGTATGCTTTGCATTATGGGATAATATGTAAAATATGTGTAATGTACAGTATTGTAGGTAGATATGTCAGATATTCTACACAGCATAACAGTTATATCATGCAAACAAAAGGTATCGTATATTGGCATGTACAATACACAATAACAGGATACATATGGCTTGTAGACACAGGACACTGTAACAGCATGACAGCTAATCGAAATGGAAGAGCTACTCAATTAACCATGCACAAAGGACATGTAATAGCTTCACAGATTCATAGTGAGGTACTATGCTGTCTGGCAAGTCTATGTGTAAACCCAACTACAGTGTTTACACTGGCGGCACCTCTCTAGGGTAGTGTCCTGTCTGTGAACAGCAGAGCCATGTGTTACCTGCACCTCTGCACAGTACAGCCACTGCAGTGATCCCTGGCATACATGTGTCTCCCATCCACCAAGTGAGGTATCTCATAAACAGTGCTACTGAGTGTCCCTGCGTGATGTACATAGGAATCATGTTCCAAAGCATGGTGAGTGTCTGGTTTGGGAATGTAACCCTCAAGAACATCCCACTCATCGTTGCGTTTGTGCACATATCCATGAGCATGTTGTTCTCAGTGGCCTTTGC
Organism: Protopterus annectens; assembly: GCF_019279795.1. NCBI lineage: Eukaryota > Metazoa > Chordata > Ceratodontiformes > Protopteridae > Protopterus > Protopterus annectens. The sequence goes on along the minus strand of NC_056738.1, from coordinate 305,653,848 downwards.
TTATGTCGCTTATGTGGAGTATATCCATAAATATTGTTGTGGACATGGGCCCTGTATGTTCAGCAGAGGTCTCCCTTGAGTATGCAGTATGCAAATGTGTACAGTCGTGGTGTCCGTAGTTCTGCCACATACGTCAACCTTCAGAGCTCAATAATCTTCATGGTGTGTTAATGTTGTGGTATGTAAAGCCATTGCTGTTCTGTAAGGTACACCCTAAATGGGATGTTGTACCCTTGAATGTGTGTATACGTCAGGAGTTTAGAGGTACAATGGGTGCCTTTGTTCCAGCTACAAACCCAGTACAGATAAGGGTGGCCACATAGAAGGATATCCACGCCACATTGGCAATATGGTTATCAAAGGAGTGGGTGCTACATACGTGTGTACTAAGATCCCGTATAATGTCACATGTATGTAGGAGACTACCACCTATGTGATAGTCAGTGGGTGATTGGTGTAATCCAAAGGGGATGTTCATGCACCATGTGTCCTGCAGCTTGAGGCCATGTTATCGACATCAGGTATCCGTCACAGTGACACCTTTATGGAGGGAGTCTGTATCAGCTGGTGGATCAATCATGGTGCCTTGTATGCAGTTGTCTAGAAACCTAGTCAGGGAAAGTCCCTCTTTGCTAGCCTGTACCTCAGGGAAGCATATACCGAACATGAGGGGCCCTATGACTGAGGACTGTGGTAGGCCAGGTGTAACTGAAATACAGTAGGTACTATGGTATGCTACCCTCATTGTGTGGGTCCTGTCCATGAGCCACTTTGCATAACATCCTGAGACATAGGGGTCGATGTGGATGTGTATGTTGTCAATACCAGAATGGAGAACAGTGCTGAAAGCCAATGAGAGGACAATGTAGGCTGTGTGGACCCCCTTACCGTCATCAACTACCCTGGTAACTGTATCAAAGGAGTCCACCAGGTGTAGTAGCCATGGTCTGGCCCTAACAAGTCCAACCTGGGTGGCATCAAAGGTCTGGAGTCCACCAATGTCTCTGTGAATGACTTCCATGATGATGTGCCCCATAGCCTTGCAGAACAGTCCAGTCAGGCGTATAGGGCAATAGTCCCTCTGGTTCATTGTAGTGCCACCTGTGTGCACCATTCAGGGGCCACAATGTCTGATACAAGGCTATTAGTGAATCTGGTGGCCAAGTGAGGAGACATGTCATTCTGAGGTTTGTGTAAATCACAGCCTGGGATGTTGGATGGTCACATGAAGTCTGTGTTCCAGGCCTTAGAGAGTGCGGGTTGGAACTGTGTAGTTGTGACCGCAGGGACCCCGCAATGTTCCTGCATGGATTATGGCCCTGTGGGGAGTGACAGGGTGTAAAGTTAGCATTGAACCCATCCGCCAGGATGTTTCCAACATCACTCCGTTCTGTAATGTTCCTGAGTAACCGTTGTATGTCAGAGCAGATGTGGGTATTGCCATTGACTACTGACATAACTCCATAATGCTTTGTGGTACACCCTGGAATGTGTCACAGTAATGTTTACGTAGCTAGGTTTGGTGGATGTGATAAGGGATCCCGGAGCCCTACTGAGGCTGACCAGTGAGCTTCCCCACCCATGGGATTGTACTCCACTTTGCAACAGCCTCCACCTTTTGTTGTACATTATGTCCATGGAACTGGACCCCCAGAGTGGCATCCGTTATCTGGTGGGTACCATCATGGCTCTGTTTGGAATAGTATGATCCATGCAGTCGTGTAAGTGCTAATGAAGTGCACTGGGGTATGTTTCAGCATTTGTATTTGCATTGTCCATCTGCAAGGGTGTCATGACATTTACTACTGCTGTCATAAGACATCTGTAGTAGGCATTGTACTAATCTTGTACTGTGTATGCCATGAAGGGTGTGGTGCCGGGATGTGGATAACAAGGGTGATTAGCATATGTTCAGAAACTACCAATGAGGGGATAACCACAGGTGTGGAACACCAGTGACATGTTGGTAATGTCCATGTCTAGGATATTGTTGGTCTTGGTGGTGGTGTGTATGGGTTGATCCAGCCGAGTGGAGGTTATGAATCCTGGACAGCGTTGGCCTAATGTGTCCGTACATGAGTAGCTATCCCAGTTAAGTGTGGGGTAGTGTCAGTCGCACATCAGTAGTACCTGTCTGAACCCTACTGTCCAGTACACCAAGAAATGAGGGCCAGTAACCGTGGGGTATGTTGCTGAATCTGTAGCATGTTACAATGTGTATAGCAGTTCTGGCCACAGTTAGTTGCACGTGGATCACCTCTAATGCATTGTGCTAAGTAACCAGCCAGGAGGTGTGTACAACATAGTGAAATATGGACACACCTCAGCCGTGGGTGTTCCGGTCCAGGTTACATGACTGAAAGGTGCGGTCTGTGTATAACCTGTCAGTGCAAGTGTGCTCTGCGGAGCCTAGAGGCAGGTCCCAGTCACTGCAGAGATATTGAAGTGGTCCATTATAAGGAGTGCCTTGCCTGCATGCATCAGAGATGATATCAAGCATTGAGTCACATGACCCCATGTTTTGCTTCCCTGTTCCCGTTCTGGTGGTGAATGTTATTGGAAACTGTGCAAGACAGGCAGTATAGGAGCAGCAAGAGCCTTACATGTTATCTGTACTCCCAGGGCTGACAGGTGCAGGTCATCGGTGCCAAAGCATCGTGTTTTGTTGACCATGTCATTCAAAGCGGACAGATACTGGATGCCTGTGAAATGACAGCAGAAGCATAGGCAACTGTTGAAGTGAAACAGTTAGTTGTACAGTGGTATCTAGTCTGGATAAATGCAGAATGCTCCCCAGAGCTTGGCCGATACCTTCTGGGCTACAAGACCGGAGAGCTATTGCATGTCCCTGCACATGTAGTCTGGGATGTTACATCTCAGGGCAGTCACACTAACATGGAGAATGACAGTCAAATTGTATCTGGTGAGGTGTGGCATGGGTGCATAGGTTATGTTGCAGAACCAGTTACCCAACAGCTAGATGTAAGCAACTATCGCCTTGTGTAGCCTGCTGAGAAGGACATCAGTGTGACCGCCTACAGAGTCACCTATGACTGGTGTGTTAGGTATGTTATAACACCCTATTGGCTGTATTTGATGGGCACACATGAGTCTGTGGGCTATAAGTAATTGTTGTTGTGTTTGGTGATGGGAGCTGCCTCTGGTGCCTACACAGAGTATGGAGAGGTTCTGCAAATGTCGTACTCATACTATGTGTGGCCTGTGGTGGTGGAGATCGTGTGAGACTATGTGATGAGTGGGGTGTGTTGCAAATGTTACACATCCCCACATGAATGTCAGGTTCAGTCTGGGTTGGTGAGAGCATTACCCCCAGCATGGCTACATATGTGCATCTCCCACAGGCTGTAGTGTCATATGTTGGGAGGTGAGCATTGACTGTGTACATAAGACAATTGCTCTATTGCCACATGTTCACCATATTCATCATATAGACAGGCAACAGCACTGGTATGTGACAGTTGGACATGCCTGTATATTCAACCATGTCTCACAAGATATGTGAGTTACGTGTGTACAACAGGAAAATTGAACGTGACATACGGGACTATAGGGAAGGGAGGGCCTACGTGGATAGTAGCAATAGTAATAAGAAGAAGTTCCATCAGTACCGACCTGGGGATACTTTTGAAAGGGACTCAAGATATGGAATTCCATCTAGACAAAGGGCACAATCTAAAGAAAACAACCTGACACATAACGATAGTGATGAAGGTCAGGCTGTAATGGATGTTAGTGGTGAGTTAGATCAATATGACCCTTTAGTAGAAGGGGAGGGCCCCCGGAGGTCCGAAAGAATAAGAAATCAGAATCGTCCCTACTCATATGCGGAGGCCACGGGGAGCTACTATCAGAGGAGACAAGGGGGAACCAGGTACAGGTAAGAGTAGACATTGACAATAACAATATTTTAGAAAGGAAAAATCAGAATTTACAGAGATTTAATTTACACAGTGAGAATATTGGAGATGGACTTGATGTGGAAACTGTCCACAAAATAGGGTTGGATACATTCACTGAGTTAATTGAACAAAGGGGTGATAACCTGGGAGGAATTCCTAACATGACTATTTGTAAAATACATGTTGAAAATAATTTTAATATGTATAATTTTACAGATTTGGAGATTACATCGGGATTTTTCAGTTTGTTTACAAAAGGGTTTTCCTTTATTCCCATTAAAAAAACAAAGGTTGATGAAGTTTTACTTGATATCAAATTATTTGCAAGGAAGTTGAACCTAAGATTTATGTTTCAAAATACAGATAAATGTGAAATTAATCCACTCAGAAGGAGGAGTATTTTTAACCCCCCTTTACAACAGGATATTTCTAATTTTGAGTTATTTCCCTCAATATGGTTAGAGAAGGCTATAGTGTCAGAAACAAAACAAATGAATTTGGCAATTTAACAACTGAAGAAATTAATATTCTGAAGATGTTGCAGGGGAATGACAAAATAAGAATTATGAAGCCCAATAAGGGGGGCGGGGTGGTCCTGATGGACCACTGGGATTACACCAAGAGAATGCTTGAGATCTTAAACAATGGTGATAGGTATCAGATTGTATCCAGGAACGAAATGAATATCCATTATAGGAATATTGACCTCTTGCTGGAAGATAACCTTTTACAGGGACTTATTGATATAGATCTCTATAACTTTTTGAGGGTGCCAAAACCAACTATTCCTGAGATATTTGGTATCTCCAAAATACATAAACAGGTTCATAATCCACCGTTGAGACCGATTGTAACATCACAGTGTTCTAAGACACAAACCTTAGCTATTTATGTGGATACAAAACTGAAAGATTTTTATCAAGGCTATCAACACATTCTAATAGACTCATGGGATTTTTTGGTGAAGTTTAATAACATTCCATATCATGATAACTACTTATTTATTACAATCGATGTTAAGGATTTGTTTTCAGTTATACCCCATGACATTGGTCTGGGTTGGTTTGAACACATGTTGATTAGCTTCAATTTTCTGGACAATACAGATTTTAGACTAGTCCTAGAGAATATGGAGTTAGTTTTGAAAAACAATTTCATTTACTTTCAGGGTGATATTTATCACCAAATTGATGGGGTGGCAATGGGGTCTGCCTGTGCTCCCATCTATGCAAACATTATTATGCTTTTCTGGGAGCTGGAATTTGTGTTCAAATCATCTTTTTATGAACATATTGTAAAATACTTTCGGTTCCTGGATGACATTTTTATTTTGTGGAAGGGCACATCTGTACAGATCAATGAATTTATTCAATATATACATACCACAACCACCTTTCTTGAATTTACATACCAATACAACTCCAATCATGTTAATTATCTTGATGTAACCCTTAGTAAGAATATAAAGGATAAAAAATATAAATCTAGGATTTTTAGGAAAAATTGTTTTTCAAACTCATATGTACATTTTGAGAGTGATCATCCCCTGCATTTGAAAAGAAATATTATAAAGGGTCAAATGATTAGGGCCTCCAGAATGACTAGTGAGAATTTTGAATGTATAGAAGAAATGGAAATTATACAAAATTTATTTAGGGAAAGAGGTTACCCTTTAGGACTAATAAAAAGTATAAAGAAAGAAGTCCTAAAAAAACGTAAATCCCAATATTTACCACTCTTGATACATAACGAAAATACTACTAGTACAGGGAGCAATAATTGGAAAGGAGGGACCAATATACCGAATGGTGATATCCCACCCCGTTTAACACTCACCTATTATAAAGGGATAAGTTGGTTACAACGGGGGTTAAATGAGGCTTGGAAGATTTTTTCAAGAATGAGTAATAAATCCCATATATTTCAACAACTGCTCAATTTTTGTTACAAAAGAAACCTTAATTTTAAAATGTTATTTGAAAGAAAGAAAGTTTTGAAAGAGGGAAGTGGAACACAATCAAAAGTAGGCACCCACAAAGGTGGTAGATGTGGACAGTGTCCATTTATTACGGGAGAAAAGGAGTTATTCTTGAGGGGTAGTGGTATTAAGTTGAAATGTAATGGTTACTTTACTTGTTATACTAAGGGTGTGGTTTACCTGGCATATTGTTTGGCATGTGGGGCATACTACGTTGGGAAAACAGAAAGACAGTTGAGACAACGTATTTATGAACACATGAGGGATATAAGCAAAAATAATGAAAACAATGCCTTGTTTAGACACACTACTACATGTGAGGAAGCAAACATAAAATTTTGGGTACTAGAGGAGGTAAAGAAAGGTGACAGGGGGGGTGATTGGGAAACCCTCTTGGAATATAGGGAACTCATATGGCAACTTAGGTTAGATGTATGTGGCCATATGGGGATGAATGATCACATTTCAATAAAACCAGCACTTAAACTTTTGGCAAATAACCCTAAAAGGAATAATGTATGATTCCCGGTATTTCATTAGTATTTTATTATTATTGCAGCATTATTTTATTATTTCTAATGTTATATATCTCCAATATGTGTAGAATTTATTTATTTACATATTTATCTATAAACAGTTTTTAAATTATAAAGAATCTTAATATATACATATATTTATATTTAATTTTGCATTTTTATACAAATGTTGTATTAACTAACTATTATTTAAGCACAGTGCACTTTAGTAAATCATAAATTATAATAGTTTATTTTAGTCAGAGCTGATTTGCCAATATGTCATGCTATATTTTGCACTAATATTCCTAAGTAGGAAAAACATGAGATGTATTTTTATGATATGGTATACATGTTACATGACATATATATTTTTTATGATATATATTTTTTATGACATATATTTTTACGATATTGAAAATGATATTATTACACAGTAGCTGTTTATGGATTACTATATGGTTACGGTGTAAGCTTTTGTAAGCATCTCAGCATTTTTTACTGGTTATGCTATTCATCCACATTTTAATTAATGAATTATTCAATTAACTCATTACCCAGGTACTATATAAGTTGGTTCTCTATGGGTGCAATTTGATTCTGATGAAGTCTTAATGGTTATAGATGAAAGCGCGCTCAATCCAAGTGTACGTTTTGTTTTGTTTTGTGGTGTTTTTTGATGTCCGTATTAAACGAATTTTTCCAGTCATTGTGATACGTGATATTTTTGGAGCATTACATTGGAGCAGTTTGGACTGTTATCAGCATTTTGTGGAGGTTTCCCCGAGGGTACCCTTTATTGTATAGCAAGCGGACTTTGTTTGTGTACCATACAGTCTTTTTGGTGGAGTGGAGTTGGTGTTTGAGGTTACAATTGCTCTATTGCCACATGTTCACCATATTCATCATATAGACAGGCAACAGCACTGGTATGTGACAGTTGGACATGCCTGTATATTCAACCATGTCTCACAAGATATGTGAGTTACGTGTGTACAACAGCTGTTGTACTGTAAGCAAGCGGGAAATGTAAGGACAGACAGTGTACTTGTAAGAAATGAGTTGGAATGGGTGCTATAGTAATTAGTAGCCCATGAAGTGCTCACAAGTTCTGAACAAGTGCTGAGCATGAATATGCAATACAGATAGGGTGTTGGATAATATCAATAACTGAAAAAATGCCAGCACAAAACTCAGTATATATCAGCAACAAAACTACAGCAACACTAAGGTAAAACTTAAGTGTTTTAATACATATCGAACAATTCAATAATCCAGACCGGTTTCAGCCTAACATGGCTTTCCTTAGTGGAACAAGAAAAGTACAAACAGGAAATGATGCACAAATGCAGGTTTAAATAAGGTCCATAGACCATTGAGGTGCTTCCAAAGGATTTTAGGCATGCCCATAATACTGCCTGAAAGAAAGACTGGAAGGAAAAATACAAACTAGAAAATAAAAAATAACAAGTAAAAAATAGATGAGCCAAATAGCAAATATGGTAATAAAACATAAGTATGACAATACATTCAATATTGGATATATTAATTGGTTATAAATGATCATTTAAACCAGGAGAAAATAGTGCCCCTAGCTTGATAATCCAGTATTTCTCTTTTTGGTTGAGAATGGAATGCCATCCCTGTTTGTTGGATCTGTCACTCAAAATTCTATCTACAATATAAAATTGAAATCTAGCAGTATGATGTTGTGTGTAGTGCCTGAACAGAGCATTGGTTTCTCTTTTGGTTCGAATGTCACTACGATGTTCCAACATGCGTAATCTCAAAGCCCGTGATGTCTGACCCACATAAAATGAACCACATGTGCAAGTCGCAAGATATACAACCCAATCACTATTACAGTTGCCAAAAAATTTCATGTTAAAAATCCTGTCAGTGTTTTTACTGGAAAATTGTTTAGATGTGAATATAAATGGACATGATGAACAATGGCTGCATTGATAAGTGCCCCAAAGTTTGTCACCAGTCATCGTAAGTTTTTGATGTATAATGCCACCTGAACCCATCCTCTTATAATGTGAAAAAAATGAACTTAGTGTTCTCCCTCTACGGTAACCATATTGACAAGTGTTAGTGACTAAGGAGGCAATATCCTCACTGGCAGTGAGGATGTTCCAATGTTTCATCATGGTATTTCCAATCAAATTGATGTTACGCCCATAGGTAGTAATAAACTGTAATCCTCCATCCTGTGCATCCCTATTTCTGTCACAAAATTTGAGAAGGGAGGTTCTGGTGGAATTAGTTGCAAAGTGACGTGCCAACTGAATGTCAGGCTCCTTGTATCCCCTGGTTCTAAATCTGTTGGTTAGATCTTGCTGTGATTCTTTAAAGTCATTTTCTGCGGAACAAATCCTGCGTATCCTGAGGAACTGGGATTTGGGTATATTCCGGATGATGTGGCTAGGGTGCATACTAGTTGCATGTAATAAAGTATTGTATTGTGGGTATTTACAAAATGTTTTGCTTCATAAAGTACCATCTGGGTTCCTGATGACTGTTACATCCAAAAAGTTGATTTGATTTTGGTGATAAGTTGAAGTAAATTCAGTACCCCATTTGTTATGGTTGAGGTATGACACAAATTCAGCAAAATATTCTTCATCGGAAACCCAAACTAAACAACAATCATCAAGATAACATCGCCAAATATCCAGCTCAAGATAGATGTTATGATCATAAATGAGTTGCTCCTCAATGTAGCCCATGAATAAGTCCGCATATATAGGAGCAAAAGAGGCTCTCATAGCGGTACCCTTCAACTGCCAATAGCATTCCCCTTGAAAATAGAAAACATTTTTATTCAAAACATGTTCCGCCATACAAATCAAAAGTGTATTGAAACCAACTGGATATAATTTGGCTCTGTCTAACCAAAACTTGATGGCCTCAAGTTCAGCCCAAAGTGGTATATTGGTGTATAAAGCCTTGACATCTAATGTACAAAGTAACCACTCAGGTTCTAATTGGTTATCATCTATAATGGAATATTCAACCATGTATATTCAACCATGTCTCACAAGATATGTGAGTTATGTGCGTACAACAGCTGTTGTACTGCAAGCAAGCTGGAAATGTAAGGACAGACAGTGTACTTGTAAGAAATTAGTTGGAATGGGTGCTATAGTAATTAGTAGCCCATGAAGTGCTCACAAGTTCTGAACAAGTGCTGAGCATGAATATGCAATACAGATAGGGTGTTGGATAATATCAACCCACTGCAACCCACAAGTAGAGATGACAGTCATAATTGGAGGCACTTCACTATTACCCTGCTGAGTATGGTCTGCAAGTCTATGAACCTTTATCAACGTAGATGTTAGCAGTACAGAAGTAGATGACAGTACGGATGATTTCACACTGCATAACATACCTGTGGCAGGTCATAGGACATCATCACCCATAATGTGTTCCAGCTACACTGAGTATACTAGATGTACCTTGTATGTCACAGGAGTGTTCTACCAGTGGCCTTTAGACAGAATCAACACTGCAAAAGGTTTCAGAGAGACATGTGCATATCACACCAGTGGCAGCTACAGTAAAACAGGGTTAATATTTTGTACTCCCCCCTCATTGTAGCCCATACCACACAGACAAATGGGAGGCATCTGTGTATGTAAGGATGTAAATGGCAATGACCTAGGAGCAATAGCTGTCTCAGTGTTGTGGACAACATACAGAATGGGCTTTGTGGGTGAGGTGTGTGACATATGTGCACAATCTGACAGCTGATAATAGCATTGTCACCGCTAGGTGAATAACCCTGTACCCATTAACTACCACCTAGGCAGCGGTCAACATTATGGACACTGTGTAAGGGATGATGCTGTGCAGTTCACCTCTCTGAGTTAGTGACGTCTCCAGGCCTATTAGGTAGTCATACGAGGCACCCATGTCATGACAGGGTGCCATCCATGAGCATGGAGATCATTGGACAGGCATACTCAGCACTCGGGTGAAAACCATATTTTTGAAATCACATCCTCCAT
>NC_056738.1:305518767-305623767 GCF_019279795.1 Protopterus annectens | reverse complement strand
AGTATCTAATAGTCTGGAGACTTCCCTCTCACTTAAAACATTTTCCTTGAGAACTCCCTCCATGCAACCTGTACCCACTTACACTTACACTGCATACACAGACAATGTCTGTCACGCCACATCTCCAACAGCCCTTTTACATCCATGTACCTTCTTCCCTGAACCTTCTTCCCATATGTAGAGCATCCATAGGTGCATATCATATACAGGTCCTAATGCTCTTAATTGTTTATTAATCTCCTGAACCTCCTCCCATATCTCATCCCTCTCCCATATTATACTTTCTTTCATCTACCAAACTCTTAGTTCCTCCATTTCCTTTCTTCCTACCAGAACTCTAATTTCTTGTACACATGACCTATTCTATCCTTGCCCCAAGAAGACCATTCCTCATTTCTAAGTATCTCCCTCTCCTTTCCCTTTCTCCTCTCAGCTCCTTTTTTACCTTGACCTTACTAACCACTGCCTTACATAATAATCAGTACCCTTCCTTTAACCAAAACTCTTCACTCATCCTGTTGGAACTTTGCTGTCTCTGCTCTCCTTCCTTCCACCCATCAAAGGTCCCACAAATATTAAAGTACTTTTTTCCTTCCCATTGCTTCAATAATCTATCAAAATCCCTTCTCTGGATAATATCTAACATTTCTCCATGCCTCTATCTTTGCCGCATCAGCCTTGCAGCTGTCTTAGCTGCTCTCCTTTCAACTTTTACACATATTATTCCTCAGTCTCCCTTTTAGCTTCCTCTTACCTTTCCCATTTTACTTCCTCTTCCCCTTCTTCTCTATGTCTTAAACTTTAAACTGCATTGAACATCATAGCATACTATCTAAAATCTAGGATAAGCCATCCCCTACTCTACATAGCCTAAACTTTCCTTTTAAAATCCACCTCCTCTTTCCCAGCTACACAAGCATGTCACAATGAATTTCCAAAACATATTTATCCCTTCAAGTTGCAATATATTTCATTATTTACAATACCACAAACTTTCAAGAACACCTGCATGGTAGATGTTATACTTTCACCTTCAAATTCTCCCATTCCTTTTCTGAGCACCTCCAGTTTTGGAAAACATGAGCATCCCCTACTATTTACCCCTCTTCAGAACATGGAAAACTAATATCTTTACCTCCCTTTGTCCTGTTCTAATCACTGCCAGCTTGTTTGAGTAGTATCTTGGCTCTGATTCCCTTCCAAATGTCAAAATATTGTTGACACTTCTGGTAGCATCCAATCAATATCTTTAATAGCTTGTACTCATATTGCAGTCATACTAATTATTCCTCACACCTCTTTATTCCCAATTATATATTAATTTCCCTAATCTTAACTCCAGCTTTTCTATGATCAACAGAAACAAACTCAGAAACAAAGGGCATCACCTCCTAATTCCCCTCTAAACTTTTCACCTGTGTTCTGTCCTCATTAATTTTACTTCTTACTCCTGGCTGTTGATATAATGCTTTGATCTCCCTCATATATCACCATTCTCCAATGCCTGTTTTAATGTCCTAAGTAGGAACTTACAACTTAGCATATGGAATGCTTTTTGCATATCCATTAATATCACTCCTGCCTGCCGTGTCCTTCTCATACCCTCATCTACTACATCAATGTATCCATTAATAATCCCGAGTGGTCTGGAAATTACCTCTTCTATCCAAATACATCTTGTTTTACTCCAACATCTTGTTACAGTAACTTCTCCAATCTGGCTCCTAAGAACATTTGTAAATAACTTAACATCAGCAGTACATACAGAATTTGGTCAGCAATTTGTGATTCCTGTGGGCTCCATTTCCCTTTACATAATACCACTATCTCCACTTAATTCATTGACCCTGAAATATTCCCTGTCTTCAAAATCTCCTCGAAAAAGATTGATTAATCCACATGGTTGTATAAAAATTGATGAACACTCCATGCAGACCTCCTTCTTTCCCTCACTTCATCTACCAAATATCATTTACTCCTTCCCTTACAGAAGCTGGTTTATTCAACAACAGTCTTCCTTCATCATACACAACCAAGCTACTCTGCTCTTCAAATGTGTCCCTTTCCATTTGTACTGCTTTAAAAAAGTTATGAATAAATTCCCCCCAAAACTTTCATCTCCTCATTCATAGCCACCTACTTCCTTTCCATTGACCCCATCCCCAGTATCCATGTCTGCTTCTTCTGTACATTTAGCTTCCAAAATAACAATCTTACCTCATCTTTCTCTCTATTCCACTTAACACTCCTCTCTATTTTTGCCTTTATATGTTCCTTCTGTAAACTCATTAGCTCCTCCTGTATTCTCTTGATTAGCCTCCATTTCTTCTCCTCTCCCCACATTTCCTGATTCCTTCGATAACTTACTCAACTCCCCCTCTAACTTTCTTACTTTCACCCCTCTAGATTGATTAGTCACCCTCCATTCCCTATTAACTCCACTGCCATCCAGCCCACATTCCATCCCATTCCTTCATATCTGTCTTACCCTCTTCAGTCCTATACATCCCAGTATATATTTGATGACTACGTTCTGCATTCATCACACATACTTCACCTCTGTGTACATATCAAGATTCCACCTCCATACCTTAGTCTTCTGACTTCCCCAATTCCATTCTATAACCATATTGTATGATTAAACACACTTCTCTCCACCATCCATTCATCCACTGTTCGCATCTCCTTTCCTCATCCATTAAAATCCTATTTAATTTACTCAGCTGATTACACTCATTGCTAGTAAATGTATGTCTCTCTCTCTCTCTCTCTCTCTTCCCTGCCACTCTCTTTTTGCATGTTTTAGTCAAAAACATCTGTTTGCATTTTTAGTTTGTTCTGGGACCTTACTCTTGTAGCCACAATTGTGGCAGAACTGTGACCTACTGTCAGATTTTAGCCTTATTTAGTCATTTATTGCTGCATTTTTTCCCATAAACAGTGTTACTGGTAAATTTCTGCATATAATGGTGCCATAAACTGCAGTAGAATTAGAGTAGTGAGAGTATATTTTTTCTGTTTCAGGATGTGTGCTTTATCAGTTGTAAATATTCCAGTTTTGCTCCTTTAGTTTTATATTCTGCTTGTCATGTACATGTTTAAAGTTGCATTCCAGTACCTTACCATTCCCCTGTTTTTTGTGTCAACCCCATCTGTAACTGAGACATTAAGCTAAAGTTTCTGAAATTGTGACCTCTCTGGGGTCATTGACCTGTAGATCTCAGAAGTTGCAATCCAGTACCTTTCTTTTCTCATGTTCTTTGTGTCTGTCCCACTCTTGCCCCCCCCCCCCCCACTGAGACTTTAAGCTAAAGTTTCTGAAAGAGCTCCAATATTAGCTTTATTTGATTGGATCTCTCTCTAGATAGTTTGCTATATCCAGCACAGAGCTAACCTGACACAGTGTCTTTTTTGCAAGACCTGGACAGGTGTGAAGAGCCCTGACCTGTGAATAACAAGTGTTTTATCATTAAGGAAAGAGAAAAAGACTTTATTTCAATTATGCTTAACTATTTAAGTTACACCTATACCAGTGATGGTGAAACATTTGGGTTTGGCTTGTCAAAAGCTGCTGGCACAAAATAATTCAGTGCACTTTACATGAGCAACGAATCCAAAATCAGTGTCTTTGATAACTCTGGTGTTGGTGATCGCTGATGTGTCACCCAAAACATTGTGGAGTGTGTTGCCTTTGACATGCATGTCATAGGTTCACCATCACTGACCTGTACTGACCTGTGTGGTGATAGTTCTTTGTATATTCCTGCTTTTTTCCATGTTTTAGCCAAAAAGGTTGTATGTTTGCAATTTTTAGTTTGTTCTGACACCTTAGTCTTGTAGCTTCATTTGCAGTTGTGACAAGCTTATGTTTCCACATTATACTTTAATTCTATCTCCACAAGTAGAATTACTTGTAAAAGCTAGCTATTTGTATTTTAAACCCTGCTGGACCTGAGACTTCTACTTTCATTCGCAATTGTGGCAGAATCAAAAACTACTGCCAGATATGAGCCTTATTTATTCATTTATTACTGCATTTTTCTATAAACAGTGTTACTGGTAAATTTCTACATAGTCCGGTGCCTTAAACGGCAGTATAATTACAATAGTGAAAGTATTGTTTTTTTCTGCCCCGAGATTTATGTTTCAGTGCTTTTATGGTTGTTAGTATTCCAGTTTTGTCCCTACATTCTACTTACCATTTAACAACTTAAAGTCGCATTCCAGTGTCTTTCTGTTACCATGTCCTTTGTCCCTGCCCATCAGCCACTGAGAGATTAAACTAAAGTTTCTGAAAGAGGCTCCAATATTGGCTTTATTTGATTAGCTTCTAGCGAAAATTCTATAACCAGAACAGAGCTACCTCCACTCAGGGTCTTTTATACAAGATTTGGAGAGGAACAGAAAGCCATGAACTGTGAATAGCAAGCCTTTCATCAAAAAGGAAAGAGAAAAGGCTTTTATTTCAATTATGCTTTAAGATTTAAGTTGCACCTATACTGACCAGTGTAGTGATAGTTCTTTGCAGTTTTCTGCTTTTTCCATGCTTTAGCCAAAAACATTTCTCTGTTTACCTTTGTTAGTTTGTTCTGAGACCTTATTCTTGTAGCTTAATTTGCAGTTTTCAGAATATTGTGTTTCTACATTACACTGTACCTCAATTTCCACAAGTAAAAGTAGTTGTAAAGCTAAGCTGTTTATATTGAGTCTTCTAGTTTCATTAACAGTTGTGGTAGAACCATGAACTACTACTAGATTTGAGTCTTATTTAGTTATTTATTACAGCATTTTTCCATAAATAGTGTTACTGATAAATTTCTATAGAGAAGTTCCATTCCAGCACCTTTCTTTTCCTCTGTTCTTTCTGCCTGCCCCAACCCCCACTGAGACAGTAAGTTAAAGTTTCTGAAAGAGCTCCAATATTGGCTCTATTTGATTGGAGCCCTCTCTAGCAAGCCTGCTTCTTCCATGAATATTTTCACAACCCTTTCACACTTTTTCTGTTATGGATTTATAAGGCTGTGTCTCTGGCCTTTACCCCTTATGGTAATCTGATTTCCCAAGTCCATCCTTCTCCATTTCATTGCTGTTTGTCTGTTTTATAAGCTATTTAAGTACTCCTCCTACCCTTTGTTTTCCATAGACCCATGATACTGAGTGCCCACTACTCAGCAAACCAATATTGCTCTTGAGTAAACCTCCTTTACTACATGTTGTCTCATGCCCATTTTTCCAGAGCTCAGGAAAGTTTGGCATCCTAACTGTAAGAGTAAAGAACAGGTTAAAATGGATTTATGTGGATTTATTTGAAAACGTGAAATAAATGTTTTGCATTTCAGTGTGTAGAGTGCACTCACTTTAAACTCAGTTACCTAACTTGGCAAAAACTATATAGCTTGGCATTCATTGTTAATAAGAATCAGAAGTCAAATATTTTATTTCTTATAAACTATTCAGCTTTGTAAAATTATTATCTACAAGCAGGTAAAGACGTACTCTTGTATGCAGCTGTGTCTCGTTAACATGATACACAAGATAGGCCAAGGATGAAAAGAGTTATTCTTCAGGAACTGAATGTTTAAAATATGAAAAACAAACTGTCAGCAGACCAGCTTCAAAGGAAAGACTTATTATTCTGGCAAATTCTCTAAACTGCTGATGCAGGCAGAAAAGACACTATAAAGAGTGGTACTTTTTCTTTTGTATCAGAGACTTTGATTCTTCTGTTCTTGCAGACCTGATGCTGTAAGCTGAAGTACATTTTGATGTATATACCTTCATTGTTAAGCTAGATGTAAACCTCATGTGCAGTAAATGAATGTCATAACAGCAGAACTGTCTCAGTGTCTTCACTGAGTAAAGGTACAGACTACCTGAATAACAGTAATTTAACAGTGGCAAGATCAGTCCAGTCAAAACAACCAGGGAGGTGACCTGAAGAGGTGCCTCTCACAGTGCGACATTCCAGCACTGACCTTCTTAGAATTGATTCTTCTCTTCCTAAACTTCGTCCATTGACTAGAGGATGAAACACTGCAGTGCAGTACAGGGCAGTACGGTAATTTTTCTTCAGACAGTTGGTGACTCATGAGGTATGACAATTATATTTGCGAAATTTTCATCTCACCAGCATCTAGTGAAAGACAGGCAGAGAATTTTCCCACAAGTGATCGTGTCAAGACTGGCCACCTTGTCCTGAACATTTGTGGTAAATATTTTCTTATGTTTTTCTTTTAACAATAAATGTAATTTGTGAAAATGCCAAGAAGTCCACTCAGTCTTTTACTTTTGATGTGTCTGAACCATATATAAATGTGTGGAATTATTTAAATACATGGTATGATCAGCATGTTAGCACCTATAAGTCTTTGTTAGGGAAAACTGATAATCCAGCATTATGTAAGTGGATCTCTACCATTGATTGGTATGTACACAAGGCTAAAGTGCCACAGGATGTACAAAAATATGCTATCTGCAATGATTTAAATGTTGATTTTTGCATGCCTTGTCATAAACATATTGCACAAAACCTGGAACACAACCAGGATAAACTAATGCTTGAAGCACAGACAATTCCTGTTTCTATATATCCTGTTGCAAAAGATTTGTTAGAGGGTGATGCAGATGTCAAAGTTTGTACTTTACAGTCTGATTTGCAGGAGTTTAAAGATTGGATTGCTAAAGTTAGCAACCAGCAGGATCCTGACCTCATGGGTCATTTTTAGACTTACTGTGATAAATGAAATGCATCTGGTAAACTGCATGCTGACACCGCTGAATGTACAAAATAATTTTCTCAGTTTTTGAAAGTCTGAATGACTGAAATTAATACTTTTACACAAACTGTTATTGAACAGGGCAGTAAAGCTATTGGTATGATAGAAGGGCTAATGAGTAAAATTGTGCGTTTGCAAGAAAAATATGACAAGCAGCTGGTTGATGCACAGAGTGACGTAACTGTTGCTAGGGAGGAAATAAATACATTACGAGCTCAGATGGAGACACAGAAATGTGAGGCTGCTAGAGCAATAGACCTAGCTGATCATGACCTTTTAAAATTGCAAGCCCTGTTAGAGAAATATCAATCTAAACTACTGTCACAAGTCCTACCATAGCCTCAGCAGGCTTTTCTGCTGAAGTTTATCATCAGTCTAGGATGTTAGAAACTCTCCCTAAGTGAGATGAACAGAAAGGTATTTTTAATAACATTATTACATTTGAAGCTTGGGTTCTTAAAACTGTAGGCACTTTATGGAATGATACACTTGAACGCTGTTTCTGGAATTTTATTCCACAACATTTTATGGCTTATATTAAGCAAAAGCAGTATGCAATACAAACAAAACTTTTAAGAATGACAGGAATATTGTTAGCATACACTAGGGGGCAATCACTCACACCAACACTTTTAGATCAGTTTCAAATGACAGTTTGTGACTCTTTAGAAGAGCAAGCAGAACATTATTAACTGACATATATGCTAGTCAATGGCAGTGATGAAAAATATATGAAAGATGTAAATTTTCAAAAAGTTGTTATGCGCTCCTTTTTGGACCATTTGGAAGGTGTCCCAGGGGATATGGGTCTATATTAGATCACTGAATGCTTAGGTAAGCAAACGGTGATTAAGCGACCCCATGTAAGCGAAAGCTTATAAAAATGAACTGTCAGA
This sequence comes from Protopterus annectens, assembly GCF_019279795.1. Taxonomy (NCBI): domain Eukaryota; kingdom Metazoa; phylum Chordata; order Ceratodontiformes; family Protopteridae; genus Protopterus; species Protopterus annectens. Next base: position 305,616,095 of record NC_056738.1, on the reverse strand, counting down.
ACAGCGATTTTTTTCCCTTGAAAAAAAATCGCTGTTCCAACAAAAAAAGAAAAAAGAAAGAAAACACTTTAAAATATAACATTAAGTGGGGGGCATTGGCTCCCACACCCCCCGATATGGGAGGCTGTGCCCCCACACACCCCCTACTTAAATATACCAACTCTGAGACTGTACTACAGTGCCAAAAACAGCAAACTACTGAACCAGCCAAGCAAATTCTTTCCCAGGGAAAGAATTTGCTTACATGCCATGTCGATATTTTGTCGTTTCAGTGTTTTCAGTTCGACCAAGATGCATTTGGAAACATGCGTCCTTGGTCTGCTGATAGGAACCCAGGGGATATTAAGCTTATTTATGAAGAATCTTCAAACACACACAGAGTTAGTAGATAAATTGCTGCGAGCATGTATTATGTGTAAAGATAATAGCATTCTATTCATAAGCAAAAGATTTACACTCCCCATTCTGCACCCATTGTTAGTAAAGTAAGGGGAGGGGGGCATGGGAGATGGATTAATCAGGGACAGCAAGTCACACAGTTGCATACAACAATGGCTTGATGTGGGAATAATTCAAAAGGGAAATAGCCCTACAAATTCACCCATATGGCCAATTAAAAAGTAAGATGGCACTTACCAATTGGTTATTTATTTATGAAAGGTGAACCAATTCACGACTTCCCAGGTTCAGCTGATTCCAGGAGTCCCAGAGCTAGCAGCAAGATTAAAACCACAAAGTCAGTGGTTTACGGTTATAGACTTAGGTAATGGTTTCTTTACAGTACCACTGCAGGAAAAGGATTGGCAAAGGTTTGCCTTTACATTTCAAAATGAACAGTATGTCATGATACGGTTGCCGCAGGGATTTCAAAACAGTCCAGTTATATTTCACCAGATAGTTGGACGAATACTACAAGGTCTAGAATCTGATAATTCTGTTTTGCATTACATTTATGACATACCAATACAGTCTGAAACAAAATAACAGCATTTAGCTAAAGTGACACAGGTCCTTCAAACACTGCAGGAGGCAGGGTTTAAGGTTAAAAGTGAAAAGGTACAATTCATGTCACCTGAAGTAAAATTTCTAGGTACTATTTATGTCCTTCTGGGCAGACTCCTTGTTCAGAGAGGGTGCAGGAAATCTTGCAAATGGATAAACCGGTTACCATTCCAGATATGCACAAATTTCTGGGTATCATAAATTATAATCGGGAATTTATAGAGGATTATGCTAGTATGGCAGCTCCTCTGTATGACATGCTTTCTAGCTAGAAATAATTACCCTTTCTGGAGTGGGGACCAAAGGAAGAAATGGCTTTTTGTGATTTAAAGGCAGCATTGGCCAAGGCTACAGAACTAGTAGCTCCAAGTTTAACACGTCCCTTTGTGTTACAGTCAGCAGCTGGACCCAACACACTCTCTGTTGTGCTTTTACAGGAGTGGCCTCAGGGCTCTGATTCTTGAATGGAAAGGACTTTACACCCCATTACATTTTTCAGTAGGAAAATGACACATGTTGAGAGGGGATATCACCCGTGCATTCAGCAACATTTGGCCATTTACTGGGGTTTAAGACAAACTGAATACCTAACAGCTTTCTCTAAAGACATTATAGTACAGACACCACATTATACCATACAGGCTTTGGTAAATGAGACTCAGCTAAATAAACTGATTGATGACATCCGTCAAGCAGTGTTTGCAAAATGGTTGGCATTATTTAGTGTCAAGCAAGTTACAATAAAGGCAGGAGATAAGTATTACTTATCTAACTTCATGGGATATGAAAGAAAATGACATGATTGCATTAAGCACATTTCAAATCCAGAAAAGCCCATTCTGTCTCCTGATTTTCAGGAAGACAGGCCATCCGTCTTTGTTGACGGTGCTCGATTTTGGGACAATGGACAATATCAGACTGGATTTGCAGTAGTACCAGAAAACCCTTCTATGGGACAGCTGACTCTGATTCAGTTACCGGGACATATGTCTGCTCAGCGTGCTGAACTGGAAGCAGTTCTTTATGTTTTACAGCATTTTTAACCTGTCAATATTTTTTCAGACAGTGCATACGCAGTTAATTCTCTGTGGTTGCATATGTCTACATGGGCAAGGAGAGGGTTTGTTGATAACATGGGCAAACCACTCAAGCATGCTTCTGTGTTACAGACTATTTGGAATTTGGTTTGTAGTCAGTTCCTTGTGGGTTGCTACAGTATCTTAAAATTAAAAGCTTATCAGAAAGCTACAAATTATTTTTTTCAGTTAAATAACTATGCTGATCAGATGGCAAAAAGGCAGCGAAGGAAGGAATGCAATTGTATCCTACAGAACACCTTTCAGGTGTATCAGATAAAACCACTGCAGTACATGCCATACAGACATTTTCAGTTCAGAATTTGCAACATGATTTGCTGTACATCCAAACTAAGTTTGGACTGCATGGAGTTAGAAAATTGTACTCTTGTAGGAGAAAGTCCAGGGCAATATTATGCAAAATGTTTTGAAGACAGTTCTAGTCTTTCTTATATACCATACCAACAGGCACGACAGTTAGTGAAATTTAATCACCAAGTATTGGGACATTTGGGTGCACAAAAAATATGGCCATTGTAAAAAACAAGTACTGGCATCCACAGTTAAAGAATATCTGTGATTTAGTGCATGCTGAATGCTTAGTATGTTTGCAGGTTAATGCAAAATTGAAAAAAAACACAGTTACTAAGGGTAACTCCAGCGGATGGACCTGGGTATGCCATCCAAATTGACTTTGCAGGTCCATTACCCCCAGCTAAAGGTGGGTACATGTATCTTTTAGTGGTAGTTGATGATTTTTCAAAATGGGTAGAAGCAATTCCTACAAAAACAATGACAGCTAAGGCTACAGCAGAAGCTTTATGGAAAAACATTTTTTGTCATTGGGGATGGCCACGAGTTATCGAATCCGATAACGGGCCACAATTTTTCAGTAAGCTGATGAAAGCTTTGTGTGACTTGCTTGATATCTAGCAACAATTTAATGTTCCTTACCATCCCCAGTCTAATGGGATAGTTGAGAGAATGAACAGGACTCTTAAGGAATGCCTTAAGAAAGCCTGTTTGGAAAAAGGTGTAAATTAGGTAAAACGTTTGCCTGGAATATTGCTGGGTGTCAGAGCAACTCCACACAATAAAACAGGGATCTCACCTTTTGAAGTCATGACAAGTAGAAAAATGCCTGTACAATTGCCATTTGATCCTACTGTTAGTACAAACAGACCATTATTAGAAATTGCACTGCATCAACAATGGTTAAAAGATATTTCTGAATTGTGTCAAAACTTATCAGAAATGCAAGCATTTAAATTACGGTCAAAGGATCCTGTTATGCCAGAAGAAAACCTTCCCTCTGGGACACAGGTATTGATCAAGACATTCCAGACAAATGGTCCACAGTCCACGGGATAGTAATTGGCAAGGACCTTTTGAAGTAATTTCTCAGTTAGGACCTCTAGTGTACAAAGTTAAAGGAAAGAAAAAGAGCAAAATAATTATTGTTCATAGAGATCAGTTGAAAGTCATTAAGTGACTTCATGTTTTGTGGGTTTTTTTGTAGACTCACGGCAAATGCCAAGTCTGAAACAGTTGAAAAAGCATCTATCAAAACAACTTTTCAGATTAATACCACTTACGTGAAAAGGTTATATTATTGTACATAATGAAGATTCTGTTTGTTATTGTACTGATTGTATTCATTGGAGCCCTTGGGGTAGGGTGTCAGACAAGAGAAATGCAAGTTTGGAAAATAAACAGTGACAATAATACTGTAGAGCTATGTTGGAATGTAAATCATTTTCGTGAACAAAGACAGAAGGGCAATTTTATTTTTCCATATAATGCTACTTGTATCTTTGGGTACATTAGGATTTCCAGCAATGTTACCGTTTGGCCCATGGTTGAGGGTCATCATTATATTCAATCAGATAGTCCTAAAGTAACCCTTGTATTTAATTCCAAAGTTTCTATTAAATGTTGTCAATTTCCTATATTTTATTTGGGAAAAGGAGAAAATATCCACCATCAACACAACGGCTAGTCTTCACTTACGTGAAAAAGTGTGGTAATCATACTATACAGGGAATTGGTATTACTCCCAAAAATATGAATGTACAACTAAATGTTACTACTGGAGTTTTTGTAATTTGTACAAATATCACAGTCATTACAGGCCACATACATTGGGCATATGGTCTATCAATATTAACAGGTAAACCTACCTCTATTCATACAGACCATTTGGTTAAAATTCCTTCTACCTGTAAAATGGTAGGCAGACAGTATCAAAAGGTTGTGGTAAATTTTAACATCACATTCCCAGACACAGGCAAGTGCCAATATAAAAGGGCATGGTATGATACTCTGTTGGGAAGCCTAGGTACAGGCATGGGAGCTATTAATGCAGCTGACATTGAAATTCTGACTAATTGATTAAAAGTAGTGGGGGAAGATATCTCTCAGATTGTGCATTTACAAGCATCTTGGAATCCAGAGATATGGAAGACACACCTGCACAATATAAACTATCAGCAGCAATTTTTAGATAATTATGATGCTATGCAGCTACATCAGTTAAAATTTGATGGTAACATGACAATTTTTGTAAATTGGACAAAATGTATTATGCAGTCTTTGCATGTAGAAATTCAGAAAAATAGAGTTCAAACTGAACTTATGTTACAAAATGAAAATGTTTGGCAACAATTGTTTAACAAATGGATACCTGATACCGATTGGATTAGGTTATTTACTGAAGTAACATACTGTACTCCACAATATTGTACAGGAATGTTTATGCATTATAATGTTACTGACACCACTATTATGTGTCACTTTACCATGTTACCTATGATAGTTCTTGTACCAGAAGGGTATGAGTATTGGTTGCCACAATTTGAAGGTAATTATATAGATATGAGAGGAACAACACATAAAACTGAGCATTCTACACAGACTCAAAATGGACTAATTTGTGGACAGTATTCACCTGTCTATGAACTATGCTTACTGCAGCATTCTGTTAATTTGTGTAAATGGACTATTATGCCTTCTTCTTTTCAAATGTTTATAGAAGTGGCTCCTTGGTGTATTTGTCTGGTTACAGATCAAGACGTAGGTCGTAATTTAAAATTACCTTTTGTAGGATGTTTATCACATGTTGATTTCCTTACATGGAATAATAAGAGCTGTGTGTTTATTGAACCCATAGATGTAAATATTTCCAAGAACTGAAATTATGACTTAATACAGCTTCCCAGTATACCTGTATCCTTGGATAATTAAAAAACATAATGAACAATACTAAAATTCTCAGAGAGTATTTGGAAAAAAGAAATAAAAGTATTCTGTATTAAGAGGCATTAAGCATCATTGCAAAAGATAAACTACTTAGTTTGGCTGAAAAAAACAAAAAAGCCATTACTCAGAATTGGTGGGATATCTTTACTGGTTGGTCAAAATCAGGAAAAAATCTGATAAATTGGTTGATACATCCTGTATTAGTAGTGTTGGGCATTATAGTCGTATTAACTATCTGGAATTGCTACCTAAGTTGTCAGTTGCGAAAAACATAGAGTTCAGCAAATCATGATGGTTAACCTGAATAAACTGAAGAAAGTTTCAATGTGTACCATTGAAGAAAAAATTGAAAATCAACAGTCCTTTTCTGCTTTTTAAAATAAAAAGTGGGAATTGTGAGAGTAAAGAACAGGTTAAAATGGATTTCTGTGGATTTTTCTGAAAATGTGAAATAAATGTTCTACATTTCACTGTGTAGAGTGCACTCAGTTTAAACTCAGTTAGCTAACTTGGCAAAAACTATATAGCTTGGCATTCATTGTTAATAAGAATCAGAAGTCAAATATTTTATTTCTTATAAACTATGCAGCTTTGTAAAATTATTATCTACAAGCAGGTCAAGACGAACTCTTGTATGCACCTGTGTCTCATCAACATGATACGCAAGATAGGCCAAGGATGAAAAGAGTTATTCTTCAGGAACAGAATGTTTAAAATATGAAAAACAAACTGTCAGCGACCAGCTTCAAAGGAAAGACTTATTATTCTGGCAAATTCTCTAAACTGCTGATGCGGGCAGAAAAGACACTATAAAGATTGGGACTTTTTCTTTTGTATCAGAGACTTTGATTCTTCTATTCTTGCAGACCTAATGCTGTAAGCTGAAGTACATTTTGATGGATATACCTTTCATTGTTAAGCTAGATGTAAACCTTGTGTGCAGTAAATGAATGTCGTAACAGCAGAACTGCCTCAGTGTCTTCATTGAGTAAAGGTACAGACTACCTGAATAAGAGTAGTTTAACACTAGCCAGTGTTCCATAAGTGCTTTATTTGAATCCAGTGCCATCCAGATAAAAGTAAGTACTTCTGATTAATAAATCTCACTTAGGTTATTTGAGTGATCACTACTGCTTTCTGCTTTTATTTATGCATTTTGCTGTATTTTTGTAAATAATTTGTTCTTTCTCTCACTGTTATTGCTGTAAGCCTATCTTGAAATTGCCTTCAGCAAGGTATTTCCAGCTAGTCATTTAAATGGTTTGTGGTAGCATTGCACGTGTGGGTCTCCTCTACTGTGTTTTTGCATTAGGAGGACTGGGTTTATTCATCATGTGGCAGGAAATGTTTGCCTGGTCAACCTAAGTTTGGAAACCCAAAAAAGGGCTCATAGTGTAGTTGTTTTATTGGCCAGAGGCCTCATTAGTTAGTTTTCTATTTCTGTGCTGCTATATATTTGGTATACTTGTGAAGAGCTGCTAAACTTGCAGCTGCAGTTAGCAGCGCCCTGTACAGTAGCAAACACCTAGAAAACAAATTTTCCCTAAATAATGGTTTATAAAACTGTACCATATAAAGCAAAAAATATAGTGCAAATACCTGGCACACCGACAAGCTTAGAGTAGCTAGTTGGGTGTTGAGTGGCAATACCTATAGATGTAGTAGAAGTCAGTATTGTGTAAACATTAAAGTTAGTAGCATTTAGTCTGCACCAACAAAGCATCCTTAATTGTTTTCTAACCTCAAAACACCATGCCCTTGTAATTCATCAATCAAAGGACTGCACAGTATGGATGTGCAATTTCCTAATTTCTCTGTAGTCAGCTTGGTAGCTATGGGAATCTTGAGGCAATGTAACGATTGTCTCTTGTTTACCAAAAACCACTTAATCCTTGAAATAAAAAATTATGCAAGAATTGCACTTACTCAATGACACTGGAGGCTAAACTCTTGCATACAAGTGCACATCTGGTTGCCAAAACCATGCACACAACAGTCATCTCACATTACACACAACACACAACACACAAAAAACACACACACACACAGACTAACATATGCTGAGGTACTTATAAACAATCTTCCTAAACAACAAAGATCACCTAGACACTCATTGGCAAAGCAGTGTCTCAGCAAGCCTAAAAGCACTCAGAAAAAAACAGCACCTAACACCACACATATAGTCACACTCAATGGAGCCCCAAACACTAACCCACTAAGGCAAGCAAACACACTTACCAGGACTCTCATCATAGTGGACTCTATTGTCACATTTACAGGTGTCCATCTAACCAGGCTGATCAAGGTGAAGAAAATGGTTAGTTGCTTATCTAGAGCCAGGATCTATCAAATCCTGCACACATACATCATTACAATACAGGTACCAGTATGATTCCATCATTGTCCATGTAGGTGTAAATGATATGAGACACACCTCCCTGGGCTATATGAAGAGAGAGATATTATGGAGCTCTCTCACTATGTGTCTCAAGCTGCTATGAGCCTAGCATTAAGCAGCATATTACCATCACCAAGGATAATGCCAGTATATGAGCAAAAGATTATTGACTTTAACAACTGACTCTCTGGTGTCACTCTAAGGGAATCTAATATTTGTCAGCTTGGGAGTGGATGGTAAACAGACCATATTGTTTTGCCATGGATGATCTGCACCTGACCCTCTAGGCTTTCAAATACTGGCTAAAACTTTATGCAACCCCATATTGCCTTCTTTAGGCAATGCCAAATCAACAAATCTACCACCATAGCAATATCGACTCAACTGAACCTCAAGGTATTACTGATCAATTCTAGAAGCCAAAACAAAAAAAAAATACACTCCTTCCAACCCCTTCTCACACTCAAGAATAAAGACATATGTGCAGCTACAATGACATGGTTTAAAACAGCAGAGAGTACCCCGGCATTGCAAGTTTTCAAAGTCTTACACACTTTTAGACCAGTAGTTGCACAGAGAAGGGCTAAGGGTGGAGGTGACTTGATATTCATCAATAGCAAGTATACCTCTGGATTGGTCAAACAAGATGACATGCTGGATTTCCTCCATGTGCAAATCACCCTACACAAAATCCCATACCATATCCTAGCCAGTTATAGGTCACCCTCTATGTCCCAAGAAGGTCACAATGCATATTTGGACCTACTGGAGACACTTACCAGCCAACCTAATGCCCTACTATTCATGGGAGACTTTAATAACACCTCTATAGACTGTGAATCCCACTTGACCTCACATCTACAGGCACAGCGATTTCTGGAATTCATATATACAAACTCCCTTGACCAAATAGTGAATAATCCCACTATAGGCTTCAACTTACTGGACCTTATACTCACAAATATGGGAGAATGCTGCACCCGCTTAATATCTCATCCTCCCTGGTAAGGTCAAACCACAAAGCTGTCTCCTTCAAAATCAAAAATCAACTCTGCAACCTCAGTAAAACCAGTAACAGTTAGGAATTATTCCAAGGCACACTACCTTTTAAGTGAGGGGTTGTCAAAATTCAATGTCTCTCCAAACCCCAAAGAACAAAGAAGTCTACATTGAATTGCTCTTGGAAACTCACTATGACCTACACAGAGGCAACTGTATCTACCAAAATATAAGACAATAACTAACCCCAGAAACAAACACTGAAATGTTGCACTGCCAGGGTACTCTCTGCTGCTTTAAATCATATATTTGTAGCTGGGCCTGCTCTTCTCTGGCATCTACTTTACAACCAAAAGAAAACAAATGTTGGCAAAAATGGAAGGCTAATTCCCATAATGGTAAAATTTCTCCAGTCAAATTAAATAGGCAACTAAGAGGGCTAATTAGATCAAACAAAGCCAACTTTGGGGTTAAGATAGCCTCCAAGGTGAAAGATAATCATAATGCCTTCTTCAGCTATGTCAGAAACCTCAAAGGCAGCACACAGCAATATGCTGAGCTGGTGGTTATTGGTGCCGCATTCACAAAGCCTGGTGAAATACCGAACCTGTTAGTGGGCAAATTCATTTCCAGCTTCACCTCCTTCTCATCCCCAACCATCCTCTGAGAAATACCCTCAAACATACCGCCTCCAACTATAAAAAGGGAGCATGTACTTGCTATGCTCACTAAACCTAAGAACAAAGCTTCACTAGGAACTAATAACATCTTGGGATGCCTCTTCAACAGTCAATCAGGACTCCTGGAGTCACTATTTAACTATAGTCCTAAAACAGGCTTTGTGACATGAGAATTGAGGACTATGATGGTTATCACCCTTCATAAGGGAGGACTTTCAACAGATCTTGGAAACTGCAAACTCATTAGTCTAACTAGTCTTATATCTTGGAAATTATCAGCAAGGACATAGGAGACCTCAAGAAACTAAAACTATCCCAGTCTGGCTTTGTCAAAGGAAGGTCATGCTTACTAAACCTGGTGAACTTCTTTGAAAAGGTCACTAAGGCAATATATGAGAGGGAAACCAGTGCATACTGCCTACCTAGATCTGGTTAAAGCCTTTGATACAATATCACACTCAGGCATTGTCAACACCCTTGTGGAACTAGGCATGAATCCCTTTATAATGCACTGAATAGCTAGCTGGCTCAGGGATAGGATCCAAGAGGTTAGGATTGGTGAGGCCACCTCCACCAGTGGAGGCTGTCTGGACTCTGTGCTGGGCATCCACTTCCCTGAGATTAAAGCCAATGTCAAAGACCACTGGCTAACAAAGTTTGCAGATGATTGCCAACTGGGAGCAGACATTGAATCTCCCCAAGATGAGAACACCATTCAGGAAGGTCTAACACAAACTACTTCTTGGTGCCAAGGCCATGGCTTAAAACTCAGTACCAAGAAATGCATTACAGTACATTTTGGGAAATCAGCCACCCCAAGTAACTACATCATCAGTAAAACACCCATGAAAGTTGACTCACTAGTCAGGGATCTGGCAACTCATATTAGTAGTAACCTAGCCTTTGACCAACACATATCCAAGGTAGTATGAAAATCCTTCTATGTTGCTCAACTTACAAGTAAGGGGATGGCATCTATGTCCAGAGAAGTCATCATACCACTGTATTCGGCCCTCATTAGACCTATCATAGAGTATAATGCCCTATTTGGTATGTAACTGACCAGACACATGCAGCAACTGGAACACCCCCAAAAGTTCCTTACAAAAAGAATAAAGGGTATAAACACAATATCCTACTCTGATCACCTCAAAGACCTGTCTCTTTACTCAGTATCATGCAGACCTCTGAGAGATGATCTTTGCCTAGTATTCAGATGTCCTTGGACCCTGTTTTGATTAACCTTTTGCACATCTGCAAAGCAAACAGCATCAGAACTACTAGATCAGAAGACCTAAATTTTGCTTGCAACATAAATAGGACATATTGGAGAGAAAGATATGTTTCTCAGTGAATTCCCATTCTGTAGAACAGGCTCCCTATCTGTGTAAAACAGAGTTCCTCCCTAACCCTATTTAAGCGCAATTTGAATCAATGGATGGGTAATAAGAAACTCACACCTGGTCTGGCACCTATATCACTGATGGATGAGGTGATTTATTGACTGAACTCCATATAAATCAAATTTGGGGGTCACATTTGGGTTGTACAGCTAAGCTTATCAGGGCCCTGGTGGTCATTAGTCTAGTATACACCTATGAAGCTATAATACCCCCATATCTTGTTCCAATAGCCTTCAGTTTTTAATTCACCATACCATATAAACTATCAAGCTACAAACAACCACTACACTGAAGTTCACCATCACACTATTATATTCCTTTCATTTTCCAGCCTCTCCCTCTGCCTTCAAGTATACCTCTAATGTATTAGTGCAGTCCATATTTGAATAATAGGAAAAATTGATGAGTCTATGTTAAAAGATTGACTTTTGAAATAGTCACATTTCACATGACTGAACTCATATGATTGACTATTTAAAAAGTTGAATGTATCCCTATTTGTTTAACAGTGAATTGTGAGATCATAGTGCAGGGGAATCATGACATATGTCATTTTCCTAACTGTAATGTAATCTCAGAGTTGATATATATAACTAGCGGGGGGGTGGGGGGTGCAGGGGGGCTTGCCCCCCTACTAAAATGCTGTTTTTTAGTTTTCACATTCAACTTTTCAGTCGATCATATGAGTTTGATCACATGAAATTTTACTATTTAAAAAATCAGTCATAGGACATAGATCCAAAATTGGTGCCACCTCCCCATTCATAAACCCTCCTACCAACTACATATCTTCGCAAGCATCTCAAAATACTTTATTTCTTTGCAAGACTCACTTTACCTTAATCACCAGCTACTCTTCCCTCTCCCTTATCTCTACCAGTGCTGCCTAATTATAGATCCCTTTTCCATTTTTCTCATCTGTTTTATACTTATCTTAAGTAATTGTAACCATGCTATATCTATGCTCTCTTACACTGAAGTAACTAAATCTCTATCATTTTTAGTAGACTGTAAATTCCTCTATATTCCACTTTGCTATCCTAAATATCCCCACCCCCTAGATGTATTCACCACTCCTGTGGAGATATGTCTTACTGGACTTTGGGTTTGTTAATCTGGCAGAACAATACCCCCCCCCCCAAGTGACAATAGCCTTTCACCACCATAGGCCTTCTGTTATGATCTGAAACCTAGTTTTTTGCCCCTTAGTCCACTTGCCCTCTTATCTCTCTTTCTTAGGTTCATGCACTCCTATTATAATTATTAGCTCTTATGTTTTAGAATATGAATCTCGAAAGATGGGCAGAGCAAGTATATATTGGGATAATTACATGTTTTCCCAATCCATGAGGGCTATTGGTGCTAAACTGGGGGTGATTTTTTGTTTATCAATCCATTCATTTAAGTTATGTTTGAGTAGAATAAGAGAAGTACTCTGCTTTACATGTAGGGGAAGACAGTTACGTGGAAGTGGTATTCTCTGTGATACATACCTGTCCCTCCAACATTTTCTTTTAGTCTTGCAAAAGAGATTGCTGTCCCTTGAGCCAGTGTTTCTGATACCATTGGATTCAGAATGTGTAGTAGGTCTGACAGAACAGAGTCTGTTAAGGCACTATACACAAGGCAGAGATTACCGCACAGTAGCTTCTATGATACTGAGAAGAAAGACAAGGCTATGACATGGTCTACACAGTTTTTATGATTTAGACCCTTGATTTTTTTTTGAGTGAGAAAGCATTTTAGTCATTCCAGTTATGGCAAGTGTTTGGACAGGTACATACAGAAAGAGGCATTATACTCAATAATCAGCCTAATGAGTGACAAGTACAGAAGAACAATTACATCCCTGGATCTGGACACCATACCCTTAGATATAAGCTGTGTGATGAAAAAGGACTTTTTTAAAGTAGGGGAAATATGGTGATCAAAGGACAATTCGTTATAAACATATGTTCCAAAATCTCTAACTATGGGATCAGTTTTCAGAGACGTGTTGTCAGTGGGATAGAAACAAAGGGAGTCATGCTTGTCAAAGAATATGATTATACAATTCATGGCATTTAGTTTCAGTCTGTGGTTTCAGCACCAACTATTTGTTTGGACCAGTCCCTCTTGTAAGCTTCTTGTGTCCTCAGGCATTTATGATTTATCAAATTTAGCATCATATGCAAATTTGGTCAGCCACAATCCCTTACCATTAGCTTTGACCTCTGAAAAGTAAATGCCAAAAAGAAGTGTCCCAAGGACTGAACCTTCATTTTGGACCTTGCAAAGAGACAGTGTCCACTGATTTGTCCTCATCCATTGCATCAGCAACTTTTTCATAGATGCCAACCACGTTATTATGGCAGACTTGTCTGTATCAAGTCCGAACTGGGATGAGTCAAGAGTCTGTAGGTTACCTATAAGCTATTTATTAGTTCCATAATGATCCTTTACATAGCCTTATAGATGTGGCTGGTCAAGCTTATGGGTCTGTAATTGCCCAGGTCAGCCCCACCTTTGTGCAAGGGAATGGCTGTTACTGTCCTACATTAATCTAGCATAAAGCTTGTTTTGAGGATAATGTTGAATAGTCTCTGCAAGGGGATGCTTCCAGCTAGCCAGTAGGCAGCTTGGTATGTTAACTGGCCCCACAGATGTAGTGTTCTTGACCTTAGATAGGGATATTTCTTATCTGATAACATCACTTAGACACCCCATTTCTTTCAGTGAATTAAACCTCCACACACACACACACACACACACACACAAACATACACACACAAACGTTACACACACACATACTCTATATATTACCAATTAATTCCTCAGTCTTCTCCTCTCTCCCTCCTTCTTTTATAGTTATTGCTCACATATAGACTTTATTCATACTTGACATCATACAGCAATAAAACGTTCAAAAACATTTATGCAAAAACATAAAATAGATTTTAGTAATCAATATGTGGTGAATAAGACTCAAAATCTCCACATAAACACTTTGAGCTAATGCTAATCTTGCCCCCTGTACATTTTCACAGTTTTAGACCATAGGTGGCAAATCAACCCTGGGATTCAATAAACTCTGTGCAGGAATATTGCTGGAGTGGTTCGTGTCCATGTAGCACAGCAGCACGCCTTGCATATTCATGAAGGCACGGTGCTGTTTAACCTACATGGACATGAACCATGAACGAGTGCAGGGGGCATATTCAACAAGTGCATGGACATTGAACATGCCCCCTGCACTCAGAAAGTGCCATACAGCACTTTCTAATACAATCTGGCATAATATTAGAGAATTACTCTAATATTATGCCAGTATTTCTGTGTCCGTGGACACCAAAATGAAATAAATGATCATTTCAGTGTCTGCAGACACTGAAATACATACGGCAGCAGGAAAGCAATGCAAGGGGTGTATGACAGGTTCTGTGACACACCCCCTGCATTGTAAAAGTGCCGTACGACACCTCACAACCTGCTAAAGCATAAAATGTGTACAAAGGCACAAATAATGGGGAATAAAGCCCTGAAAAGGGACACATCTTACATATTGCCCTCACAAACATAGAAAGTTGATAGAAAACAGGTCATGTATCAGCATGAATTACTGAAGGATAGAAGTCTGAAAGCAAATGTATACCAATATTCCCTGACAGTAGTCCATGTGGACAAAGACACAAATAATGGGGGGACAAACACTATAAATAGGGACACCTCTAAAATATTGCCCTCACACACTTAGAAAGTTGATTTAAAACAAGATATGTATTATCTCTGAAGGATAGAATCCTGAAAGCCAAATGTATGCCATTATTTCCTGACTGCAGTCCTCAATGACTTGTCAGAACACCACAATACTCACTATATAACATAATAATATAATACTAATATTATAATTTTTTTCTAGGCTAAGGAATGTTTAAGCATCGCTAAATGGGTGTGTGCATTATGGCCCTCTGCTTACAATAGCTCAAACATCCCATTGCAGACAAATACAAATATACAGGCAAAATTTTCAAGCTGAGGTAGTGTAGTGGTTAGAGTCCTGGCTTTGCATGCAGGTATTCATGGTTCAAGTACCAAGACAGGAAAGCTATTTTTATATGGGAACACAGTGTTAAAATTATTTTTTTTAAACGTAAATTATGTAGCACTTGTTTTTTGTCAACCAGGGTAGTGTAGCTGGTGTACAAAGTACAGTAGTGAAACCTCCTTAAAAAAACTTCTCCAAAGCCAACTTCATGCTACTCAAGTCAGAAGTGACAAACTTCATGACACTTATGCAGACGGGAACTGAAAGTTTGGCTGCTGAATCCTACACTAAGGAACTGTACAAGCACCTTCACTCGTGCATGAATCGTGCCATCCCCAATAGAACCAAGATGCACTCCTCCAAAAAAAGGAAGCCAATCTGGTGTTCCCTTGCCATAAACAAACTTTGCAACAAAAGGAAGAAACTGTTGCAGAAAAGAGGAAAATCCCAGGATGCAAAAAACTCCCTTACCAGCCGCAGTAAGAAGCTGAGATCCCTCATAAAATCCTCCAAATCTAGTTACGAAAATAAAATTGCCAAAGATTCCAAAGACAACCACAAGGCATTCTATAGCTATGTCAAGAATCTAAATGGTAATGCTCAGATCTACTCTGAGCTACAACAGAATGGCATTAAATATACTGATCCCAAGGATATTGCCAATATCCTGGCAGATCAATTCAGTGCAAACTTCACTCCCCTTTCATCCCCTAAAGGGCCCATCTCAATACCGAAAGATTGCCAAATTCTCGTAATAACAGCCAGACAGGTAAAAAACACACTCTTCAAAGCTACAAATACAGCATCCATGGGACCAGACAACATCCCAGGCTGTGTACTACATGAACTACAAAATTAACTGGCACCTCTGCTAAGTGTCATGTTTAATCATAGCCTCACCTCAGGCTTTGTGTCCACTAAGTAGCGCACAGCTACAGTTATACCTCTCCACAAGGGGGGATCCACCTTGGATCCCGGGAACTACCGCCCCAACAGTCTGACAAGTCTGATCTGCAAGGCCACGGAATGTATTATCATGGAACTTATAAACAAAGACATTGGCAACCTTCAAACACTGGACCCCACACAGTTTGGGTTTGTGAAGGGCTGATCTTGTCTCCTAAACCTGATTGACTTCTTCGAATCAGTCTCCAGAGCTGTGGACAAGGGTAAGGTGGTTCACACAGCCTATCTGGACTTTGCCAAGGCCTTCAACACCATCCCCCACTCTGGAATCATAGATAAACTTACTAAGCTGGGCATTAATCCTTATGTTACTCGATGGGTTGCCAACTGGCTTACTGACAGAACCCACACTGTAAAAGTAGCCGACTCCAAATCCAGCTCTAGACAAGTGACAAGTGGAGTACCTCAGGGGCCAGTCTTGGGGCCACTCTTGTTTGGCATCTACTTCTCTGAAGTACAGGCCAACACTAAGGGACTCTGGCTAACAAAGTTTGCAGATGACTGCCAACTGGGAGCCATTACTGAATCCCCAAATTATGAGGATATTCTACAAAACGGCCTTACAGAAAAAGTTGCTTGGTGCCAAATCTATGGGCTCAAGCTCAATACCAAGAAATGTATAGTCATCCCCTTTGGGTAAAACATGTACCCGTGAATTACCACATAGGTGGCAGTACACTAAACACTGAAAGTGTGATAAGAAGCATAGGGACACAGGTGGACAGTGGTCTCACCTTCGATAACCACATTGCCACAACAGTCAGGAAATCCTTCTATGTGGCACACCTCATCACTAAGGGCTTTTCATCCTGAAAAAAAGAAGGTCATTGTCCCACTGTACTCATCTCTCATTAGACCCATTATAAAATACAATGCCCTGTTTGGTATGTACCTCTCAAGACATCTGCAAGAATTGGAAAGGCCACAGAAATACTTCACTAAAAGAATTACAGGCCTAAAGCAGATGCCCTATGCTGACCATCTAAAAAAAACTCCACCTATACTCTGTCACATATCATCTACTCAGAGGCGATCTTTGCTTAACATACAAGGCCATGTCAAAACCAGAGCTGTTGGACATGCTACACTTAAAGAAATCCCAATCCCTCAGAGACACACACTCCAGGGATCTAAACCTTGTCATGACAATGAAGAAAACATGCTGGAGGGATAGGTTTCTGACCCAGAGACTCCCCAGACTCTGGAATAGACTTCCCATACATGTCAAGCAGAGCCCCTCTTTGGCCCTCTTCAAAAGGAACCTTGATGATTGGATGGGAGATAGGAAATTCACCCCGGGAATCATGTCAGTCACCCTTCTAGACAGAGGTCCAGGGAAGTAAATACTGTGGGAGGAAATAGCCAGGAAATTGTTATGGCTAGGCTTGTATTTGCCCTAGGGCCGATAGCCTAGTACCAACCTATGAACCTATGAACAATGTAAGTGTGAGTGCCTATAACATGTGAAACCATCCATGTGCACACGTATACAGTATAGTCACACCCCTTGTCAATGTAAGGAAAGCACATAGACGGATGTCATGTAAAGTACATCATATACACTTAATAAATGAAGTCAGTCATCTGATATGTTTAAAAAATTAAAAGTGAGCAATGGTTAGCAATGTGCAGCTATGCTTAGCAGGTGTAACAATTGCTAAGATGTGAATGCTAAGCAGCAGGTAGCTCGGCTAAGGGGGTTTGCACACTGTTAAATACCGCTCAACAACTTTTCCTTTAAGCAGTGTTAAAACTGGCTTAGCGGGTTTGCGCACTGCTTAGCAGAGCCTAACCTTTTCAAAATGATCCAATGATAGCAAAGGATGGGAACAGTGCCCTATTTAAATGGAGAGGCAGGAATACAGCCATAATCTGTTATAGTCCATCTGTGCAGACACAATGGCTGGCGTGGGAGAGGGAGTGCACTTTTGGGCATAATGCTGGAGGATTTGGGAGTCTAGGGCCATGGCTGGACTCCTAGTAAAACACCATGAGGAGAGACTGCTGCAGGCCAGTACCAGGGCTCCCAATACAAAGCCAAGGCCTGGGACCATCACACATGTGACCTCACCAGTGCTACTGGTATCCCCCAGACTGGTGAGCAGGGACTGCACCACTATTCTGACCTAAGGCATAGGAAGGGGGCACTCTTGGACCAGTGGATCCAAGATGGACAGGACCGGAATGCTTCAATAGTGTGTAAGTATCACTATCAAGTAATTTGTAGCAAATATTAGCATGTGAATGTGATAGACAGATATGCATAATGTGTGTTTTACTTCCCTACAGCTGCAGCAGAGAGGGCTGTGAACATCAAAGCCCACGTTGACAGACTACTGAGGCTGCACTGACAGGCTGGTGAGTACAAATCTATTTTTCAGTATATTGTTAAAATAGCTAAGAAGGTGTACATTGCTTACTGTTAGTAAGTATACTATTACTGTGTGAACTGAATAAATAAAAAATTATGACTGATGAATACTGAAGTACAATAAAGACCCTTAAAAACTGTTGTGTTTAGTCTGGTATGTTGTTGTAGACATATATAGAATGTGTACAGGTTCTTCACAGCAAATATGGCTGTGACAGCATACATTAACTAAGGTTCATCTGTGAACAAGCTGTTAAGAGAAACTGTAGATTGTGTAGTTGTAAAACGAGATATAAATTAAATGTGAAATATATACTGCACTAAGCTCTGAACCCTGAATAGTAATATGTAAAGTATTAATGTGTGTATATTGCAGCATTACCTTGTGTTAACCTTTGATTTCCAGGTTGTAGTAATCCAAAGGAGTAATGCACAGTACACTAACTGTCATATATAACATATATAACCCAGTCATATATAACAGGCTGCTTATCAGATAGCCTCAGTGATCACTCCTCAACATTCCTACTCAAAAAATACCTATACCAAGCTAAACCTGTCATCTACCGTCAAATACATAAAAAACTAAACTTTAACCCACTCACATTCATCTCATCCCTCAAAGAATGTAACTGGCATCCTCTAAAGTACCTCAGTCTAGATGACGCAGTTGAATTTTTTAATACTACCTTCCTGAACATCCTTAATTACCATGCCCCCATAAGATTTTCCAGAACCAAAGCACAACCCTCCCCATGGCTACAGAAAACCACTAAGTCAGAAATGAAAAACAGGGATAAAGCCTGGGAGCACTGGCGCAAAACCAAACCCCCTCAGCTAGACATAAATTCCTAGAACTACACAATAGAGTCAAAAAGCTAATAAAACAGGACAAATTCCAATACTACCAGTCTGCCCTAGACTCCTCACAACACAGCCCCAAACAATTCTGGTCCTCCATGAACTCCATCCTCCACCCAGGTAAAGTCAGTACCCCTCCTCCTAACATCCCTCACTCCTCAGAAAATATTGCTACCTCATTCAACACACACACTTCACCCAAACCATACTATCACTAGCTAAACAACACAATCCCCTCCCCTCCAACCCACACCTTCAACTAGTAATCTCCCCACTGCCTTCTCTTTTTCTCCTGTACCTACCTCCAACATAAAAAAAACTAAACTTAAACCCACCAAATTAGCAGCAGACAACCTCCCAAGTGAATACATACAAATCGCAGCTGGTGCTCTGGCCTATCCAGTATCCATCTTGATTAACCGATCTCTGTCAGAAAGTTACGTTCCCACACTGTGGAAAGTATCACATATAATTCCCCTCCACAAAGGTGGACCCTCCGCAGAACTAACCAATTACCGCCCCATAGCTATTCTCTCTCCACTCTCCAAAATACTAGAGAGATGCATACACTCTCAGGTCTCAGACTACCTCCTTACTAACAACCTCCTTTCCAGTACTCAGCATGCTTTCTGACCAAACCATAGCACCACCACTGCCTTACTCTCCTTTACTAACACTATCCTTCAGCATAAAAACAATGGCTATCTCTCCTCTGCTACATTCCTAGACCTATCTAAAGCAATTGACATGGTCCCACACAAACAACTTATCTCTGTCCTCAATAACCTATCCTTCTCACAATCAGTCACCAACTGGTTTCAGAGTTACCTGTCTGACCGCCAACAATCCGTTGTATGGCAGAATGACATATCTCCCCAACTACCTGTCTCCATAGGGGTTCCCCAAGGATCCATCCTTGGACCCCTACTCTTCTCTGTTTACACCAATAATCTAGCCTCTGCCACCAAACATGGCACACTCATACAATACGCAGATGACTCGACCATCATCTGCTCAGCCCAGTCCCTACCCAAACTGCAAAAAGTCACACAGGAAGCCTTTTCTTCTGTTGAAACATGGTTATCCGATGCCCAATTAATACTCAACCCAAACAAACCTAAACTACTCATCTTCCAACCCACCAAACATACTCAAAACAACTCTCACTTTAACATCACAACAAAAGACAACACCGATATATATACCCAACTGAACACACCAAATTGCTAGGAGTGGAAATAGACAATAAACTAAAATTTGACATTCACCATATCCACGACCATTAAAAAAGTCCACAAAAAACTAGGAGCGTTATACAGAAATAAGCAATTTCTCACCAAAGCAGCAAATATTTCAATAGCAAATTCTCACCTTATCTCCACCCTATTTTATGCCTCTCCAATATATACCAACCTAAGGCAATGTGATCTAAACAAGCTAGAGACCTGCTACAACAAAATCGCCAAATTCGCCACAGGGGCATCCTACCGTAGTCACCACTGTCTCTCACTTGCCGAACTGGGCTGGCTTGAACTCCCTCACCTCCTTCAGTGGTATCAACTCTCACTCGCCCACAAACTAGTAAACCATCCACTAAATTTCCCATCCCTCCAGAATCTACTCCAACCCTATCGCACCACCAGACCACTAAGATCCAGCAACAAAAATCACTTGCAGATCACTAAAGCCAATAACTCTGCTGGTGAAGCACTATTCTCTTGCGCCATAGCCAAATTATGGAACTCACTCCCACCCACAATTACCTCCGTACCATCATGCACCCACTTCAAAACTTTACTAAAAGCGCACCTAAAAACATGCTGGCTATGCCCTTGCAACTCCCACTGTAATATCATCCACCCCATCCAACCACTACCTTTCTTTCCACTCCACTAACTACCTTGATTATAGCAAGCTGAGATGCTCATAAGCCTAGTACTTATTATACAGCAGGAACTTCTCATTGTAACATTTGTTAATGTCTGTTATGTACTTCACAGATAAAGACTCTAGTTGTCTACTGATGTACTATGTTCTTCATCTGTAAATATGTTGTAAGTAATTGCTATGTTAAATTATTAATCGCTATGTAATCCAATGTAACTACTGTCTGTTAATTTTACTGTGGAGCTTTTCTCCCCGGGCCTCCGCTGAAAATGGACCTACGTCCAGTCGAACACTCCCGGTCAACAAATTTAAATAAATAAATAAATAAAAATAAATAAATAACTATCTGTCATACATGGGTCACAGGATTACAAGCTCAGACTGTCTAACCAAGAGACTATTAGGTAGAAACCAGTGAAAGAGGAAACAGCAGTTCCCCAGGAGCTCAGTGTGATGAGAAATAGCTTAGCTGTTAATTTTGCACACCCAGACACGGTCAGAATCCTAGGAGTGGAACTAAGAAGTGTGCATATCTACACACAAGGAATTAGGAATAAATGTAAAAACAGGTAATGTTAACAGATATTTTCCCACAGGTTTACAGGTAACTAAATGCTGCCAGTAGCCGTATGAAGGATATACTAATAAACTGTGTGCAGCTGTTCATTTGTCCCACCACATGCCTGCAAATGACAGCAGGGTGGGTACATACAATATGCACTCTTCCCGAATCATATCTCTCAACTGTACATATATTCACTGAATGTCCAGATATTTGTCTCAGATGTTTGGTCCATTTTACATAAAGTAGTGGTGTCATGGCAAATCAGTGTCAAACCATTATAGACTGAAGTTAGAAGATAATAATAGAAAACAAGTAATCCCCATGGTTTCTCCAAAGTCTCAAAACAACCCACTAAAGTGTAGTGGGTCCAAAAACAAAACTGTAAGAAACTTCTCTGTGTGGAAGATTTTCAGTCCATATATTTCTAGTTAATTACTGTATATTAATCAGATCAATAATTTCTTACTCTGATCTGATTAATATACAGTGATTAACTAGAAATATATGGACTGAAAATCTTCCACACAGAGAAGTTTCTTACACAAGATAATAATAGACACACAAGTGTCAGATGTCATATCCATCAGAAAAGCCACGCAAATGCAAAACCTGTTATTTTATCAACTTTCTAAGTTTGTAAGAGCAATATCTAAAAGTTGTCCATATTTATGGGCCTTTGTCCCAGTCTTATGTATGACTTTGTCCAGATGTTATGCTCTAAGAGGTTGAGAGGTATGTTCCCGATACATGTCTCTCAAGTGTCATGCTGTTACGGCTAGTGGTCACTGCTGCAAATAATCCTGGACACAGATAAACTATTTGACATATGCCAGTAGCACACTCACATAACAGAAGTTTAGGGTACCCCTCCTGTGCCAGATATGTAACCCTAACATGTACGAGTCTCCTCTAGTCATGTACCCAGAGTTGTCACAGTTTGCCTCTTACCATTCCAGGCTGACAGTTTAATAGGTATGTTTGTATAGGTAGATGAAAAGTGAGGGCAGACCCATAGAGTATTGAACAGTACTGTTGTGGATAATAGAAGCATAAACAGTTGTTAATGGATTTTCTGTCTCTCCCCCTTCCCCTCATCTACATCAATAATTATTACTCATATACTACGGGTATGTTGTGCTTCAACCCTAATGTTGGGACTTGTGTTATCTTATTGTTAATATGTTTGATTGCTTGCATGTTAATATATCTTGTTCACATACCATTGTTGGTGGCTTGTTGCCATCAATGTTACTGGCATGCTGTTACGATGCATACTGTTGTTCCATTAATGCATGTGTTCTGTTTGCTGTGCAACTGTTTCAAATCTGTTTTATGGGGTTAATGGGAACACCCATGCAAGCTGTTATAACTAATCTTGAAATGTGTTGTTCATGACTAAGCAACATATTTTGTAAAATCTCAACACCATAGCACGTTTGGGAAGGCAGATCCCAGCGGATACGCCTGTCCCACTTCATCTGGCCGTGGCACCAGGCCCCATGGGGAGTCTTATTGGGGACCTGGAGAGAAAGGAAGAGACCAGCCCCAGACTGACTGTGATCTCTGTGTGCTCTTAAGGGAAATTGTACTTTACTGTGTGTGTATTTATTATCCTTTCCCTATATGGATGCCCCTCACTGGTGTCAGTGGTGAGGATTGAGGTTCCTTGATTGCTGGGCCAGTGCATGGATGTCACATATTAATTGTTTGGCACTGGTTGGATATCCACACCACATATTAATTGGTTGGTAAATACTAACTGGCTTGTAGTGGTGTGGGTAGAGTGAATTCCTGTAGCTTGTGTACAGTGATCACTGACGGTGTTTTGTACTCTAAATCACTCATGCAGTGAATACTCAAGAGTTCAGATCACAATTGTTTTATTTCTTTTGTTAGCTTAGTTAGTCAGGAGGGCAGGCAGCATGTTAGCAGAGGAGTACGGAAAGCTGACAAGGAGTCAGATGGCTGAGATATGCCAGGCTAGGGGACTGATGCATGGAAACCTGACTAAGGCACACATGATTGCAGCTTTGATCACAGCTGCATCAGAAAACAGCAACCAGGAGGATTATCAGACAGGCAAGGAGATGTACCACCCTCAGATAATGGACAGCGCAACTGTTCTGCAGAGGACTTAAAAATCCATCTGGAGCTTGAGTTAGAGGCCAGGCATTTGGAAACAGAACCAGCTGAGAGACTGAGGCGTATGGAGAGTGAGGACAATGAGAAACTGTAATTGTTGCAGGCTGAGGAGAATGAGAAACTGCTATGCTTGAAAGCTAAGGAAAAGCTGAGGCAGAGGCAGCATGAGAAGGAGATGCTGACTCTTTGCCAGAGTCATGGAGGTAATGGGGAAGGGAGTAACTGGAACCCAGAAGCACAAAAGGTCAGTAAATTTCTTCTGCAGTTTAAAGAGGGGGATAATTTTGATAGTTTATTCATATGTTTGAGAGGTTTGTAAACAGCATGATGCTGACCAAAGGCTCTGGGTACAGTTTCTGACCCCCTTCCTCCATGGTAAAGCTGTAACTGTATTGTCTAAGCTTGCTGATTGTGAATATTTTGATTATACTGCTGTTAAAAATCACTTGTTAGAATGTTTTAAGCTAACACCTGAAATGTATAGGAAAAAGTTTCATGAGCATAGATGCAAGGCAGATGAAAGTGTGTGTGAATATGTTGCTGAACTGAGCACTTATTTTCATAGGTGGGTGAGTGGATGTCAGGTCACCACTTCTGAAGGGCTGGCAGACCTTTTGGTAAGGGAACAAGCCCTTAGCACTTTGCCTGAGGACATGATGATTTGGTTAGTTGATAGAAAATGTGCTACTTCAGATGAGTTGGGGAAGAAGGGAGACCTATACCTAGCAAGCAGGGCATCCCTGCACCAGAAAGGGGCTGCCAGTACTGCTCATGGGTCTAAAAGAACCCATGGTGGGCAGCACAGACTTCCCCAACAGAATCTCCCAGTAGCAGGGGAAGCCACTAGTCCAGGTACACATCCAGAGCCTAGGGTTAAATGTTTTGAATGCAACCAGTGGGGCCATGTGACATACAGATGTCCATGTAGGCAAGGCGGGGAACAAAAGTTGAGAGAGCCAGTAAGTGAGAAAGACAAAATGCCAATAGTAGGTTGTCTTGAGACAACAGGGGTACCAAACTACCATACTGAAAATGTCCTGATAAGGAAGGATTTGGATGCGGCAGTACCATGTGCTTATGCAGTTAGACGCAGTCAGGCTAGGAGTCAAGCATGTGGGTCTGGTAGCCTGGGGGAGACCCAGACAGACTGCATGCTTGCAGCCAGGACTAGTGAGGTGGTTACTTCAGGGAGGAAGCTACACTGTAGCAGTAAGACTGAAGGTGAGCCACAGCTGCTTGTGGGTACTGATGTTCCCTTGGACAGAGTGACTGCATAGGCAGAGGTGAGTAGTAGCACCCAGGCTGACAGTGAGGCACCACTGTCAGAGGATGCCAGACTTCCTGTGGAAGGGGAGCTAAGAAGGGTTACAAAGAGAGAGTTGAGATAGGCTCAGCTCTCAGACCCTACGTTGCAAGGCCTGAGGTAGGTAGCTAGTGAGGCAACTGATTCTCAAGGGAAGGGGGAATCTGTATACTGGGACAAAGCATTACTGTATAGAGAGTGGACCCCTGAGGGAGTGCTAGAAGGTGAGAGGGTACAGCAGGTGGTAGTGCCTAGAGCTTACCATCTGGTGCTTCTAGCCATAGCCCATGATATTCCCTTTGTAGGTTATAAGGGAATAAAATATACAAAGATACATATTATGCAGAACTTCTATTGGCCTGGAATTTCCAGAGATGTAACAGGGTACTGCAGGACCTATGAGCAGTGCCAAAAGGTAGGCAAGGCAGGAGACAAGGTGAGAGCTCCTTTGATGCTTTTGTCTGTGATTGAGGTGCGATTATAGATGGTAGTTATGGATATTGTGGGGCCTTTGAGTACCCCAAGTTCCACAGGGAAAAAGTATATCCTAGTGGTAGTAGATTATGCTACAAGATACCCTGAGGCAGTGGCTCTGTCCTCCATTGAGGCAGAAAAGGTGGCAAATGCTTTGTTAGAGATTTTCAGCAGGGTAGGTTTCCCAAACGAAATACTGACTGACAGAGGTGCCAATTTCATGTCAGACCTGCTGGCTTGTCTGTGGAAGTACTGTGGGGTGAAGCACCTGAAGACCACCCCTACCATCCCCAGACTAATGGTCCTGTTGAGAGGTTAAACTCTACAATCAAGTCCATGCTATGGGCATTTGCAGACCAGTTTAAGAGGGAGTGGGACAATTATTTGCCCCATCTGTTGTTTGCTTACAGAGAGGTTCCCCAGGAATCCACAGGGTTTTCACCCTTTGAGTTGTTGTATAGGCATAGGGTGAGGGGACCTCTAGATTTAATCCGAGATGAGTGTGGAGGTGAGTGTGAATCTTACATGGAGTCTGTTGTGGTATATGTCTTAAACCACAGGGCAATGCTCAGGGAACTCATGGGCTTGGCCTACGAGAACCTGGCGGAAGCCCAACAACAGAAAAAGATATGGTATGGCAGGAATGCTCAAGCTAGAGAGTATGCTGCAGGGCAGCAGGTAATGGTTCTCATTCCTGTCAGGCACAACAAGCTGCAAGCAGCTTGGGAGGGACCCTACAAGTTCGTAAGAAGGGTAAGTGATGTTAACTACATGGTGGAACCTCTAGGCAGGAGGCAGGGGCACAAAAAGTACCATGTTCACATGATGAAACCTTACCATGACAGGAAGGCCCTTGTGCTGAGCATTTGCAGTGGATTGCAGGAGGAGTCTGAGGGAGATCTGGTGACTTGATCTCCTCAGTGAGGCTTGGACTGACACCTCAGTGGAAGGGGTAGCAATGTCCCAGCAGCTCCTACCCAGGTTCGAGATATCCTAGCAGTGTTACAGGAGTTTGCGGACATGTTCACTGGGAAACCAGGGTGCACCCACTTGGTGCAGCACCAGGTGGATACAGGACCCCAAAGGCCTATTAGGCAGGCAACTTATAGGGTGCCTGAGAGAGTCAAACAGACTCTGAGGGAGGAGATATAGGAGATGTTGGAACTAGGGTGATTCAAGAGTCCAACAGTCTCTGAGCCTCCCCAGTGGTGCTAGTGCTGAAGAAGGATAGTAGCACCAGGTTCTGTGTGGACTACAGGAAATTAAATAGTCACACAGAGTCGGATGCTTACCCCATGCCAAGAACAGATGAGACCCTAGAGCAGCTTTGTGGGGCTAAGTATCTTACAACTATTGATCTTACCAAGGGTTACTGGCAGATGCCTTTGACTCCCAGTGCTAGAGAGAGGTCAGCCTTTGTGTCTCATTTTGGCTTGTATGAGTTCACAAAGATGCCCTTTAGCATGAAAAATGCCCCATATCCTAGCAGGAGCAGGGGGGTTTGCCCTTGCTTACCTAGATGATATTGCCATCTACAGCCATTCCTGGCAAGAACACCTTCAATATGTCAGGGAGGTGCTGGGCAGACTACAGAGGGCAGGGTTGACCATTAAGCCGAGCAAATGTCAGGTGGGTATGGCAGAGGTCTCCTACCTGGGACATAGAGTGGGGAGTGGTAAGATCAAGCCAGAACCTGCCAAAGTGGAAGCCATTCAGGCATGGCCTGCACCTGTTACCAAAAAGCAGGTGAGGGCATTCTTAGGGACAGCAGGGTACTACAGAAAGTTCACCCCCAGTTATAGTACCATAAATGCTCCCCTCACAGACCTGACAAAGAAGAACAGGCCAGATAAGGTAGTGTGGACCCCTGCATGTGAGCAGGCATTCCAGGAGCTTAAGGAAGCTTTGGGAGGACCCCCTGTGTTAGCAAGTCCAGATTACAGCAAAAAAAAATGTTGTGCAGGTGGATGCTTTGAACCATGGGGTGGGGGCTGTACTTGGCCAGATTTCTTCAGAGCACCCAGTGGTTTATCTCAGTCATAGGCTCCAACCCAGGGAGGAATGTTATGCAGCTGTAGAAAAGGAGTGGCTAGCCATAGTGTGGGCATTGCAGAAACTTCAGCCTTATCTGTATGGAAGAAAATTCACTGTAGTAACAGATCACAATCCCCTAACATGGTTAAACAAAGCCAGCCAGCAAAATGCCAAGTTGCTAAGATGGAGCTTAGGGTTGCAAGCATATAATATGTCAGTGCATCACCGCAGTGGGTTTAGCAATACTAATGCAGATGGACTCTCAAGATAGGGAATGGGGTAAAGTATACTCAGATAAACCTAACCTGATCAAGCAATGTTTCTCAAGGGTCACTTGAAAAACTAGCTTGAGTTCTCCAGGGGGGAAGATGTGTGAAGATAGGTGAAGGCTGCCAGCCTAGCCAAATAGAATTTTGTAGATAATTCTGTTATTTGTAAATATTAATATAAGCCACAGGCTTGTTCTTTTAAATGGGAAAATGGTGTTAAATGTGGAACTGCAAAAATGTGGCAACAGTACACTCTGCTGTAACAAAGCTAATAAGTTAATTCTTTGATGTCAAAACTTGGATGTCTGGATGAAATATGTCTGGATGAAGGAATTCTGGCTATTTTCTTGAGACCAGAGTTAATTGCTAGAATTTGCATGTATAAATTATTTTATTGTTCTGGCTTCCTGAACAGCTGCAAGATCAAGGGCTACTAATCTCTGAGAATCTGTTAGCCTGGGAACCAGAAAGAAGTGATGTAATCTGAAATGAATCAATGTTACTGTGTTATCAATTTAGAGACAGAAATAATTAAGGTACTAGAGCATTTGTCTTGAGAACACCCAACTCAACAACTTATTGTTCTGGCTTCCTGAACAGCTGCAAGATCAAAGGCTACTAACCTGTGAGAATCTGTTAGCCTGGGAACCAGAAAGAAATGATGTAATCTGAAATGAATCAATGTTAATGTGTTATCAATTTAGGGACAGAAATAATTAAAGTATTAGAGCATTTGTCTTGAGAACACCCAACTCACCAGATCTCTGCCTGTATCTAGATATAAGTAGCATTTTAGAACTGTACTTTCTCTTAGATATAGTTAGGAAATAGTAAGATTAGACTAGTTTGTTTTTCTGTGATGTCAGAACTTTTGCTACTGCATTATTTTAAGTATTTCTCTGTGATCTCTGAACTCTTGACTAGCACTGTGTAATAAGAAGTATTGTTTTGTGTTTTTATTATTTATTATTAAATAATTTTAAACATTTCAACTGTGGCTGTTTTGTGTAGAGATAATTTAAGCTCTAAGAGTACATTGCATGTATATAACGATACTGTACAAGTCACTCCAAATAAGTCTTGATTGTTTGGTTGCACTTACCATCTGGATAATAATATTGCACAGTAATAATTGGACACCCTTCATAAAGGTCTTTGAGTAGCTGATAAATATTAGCTGGGTGGTAACAGTGATTTCTACCATATAGTCTGGGTAAATGGGGCACAGCTGGAGAACCTGTGCCAGCCTTCCACAGGAATGTCTGTGTGGTTGTATAAACTCTTATCTCAAAGTATGTATGTGTCAGCTACTTGGGCAGGGACACAAAGAACTGGCTGGACAGAGAGGGTGCTGGAGGTTTTAGCTTGCCCACTAGGCTGAGATCTGGACCCTATAGCTGTGCCAGTGGGGAGTCTTATTGGGGACCTGGAGAGAAAGGGAGAAACCATCCCCAGACTGACTGTGATCTCTGTGTGCTATTAAGGAAAATTGTACATTACTGTGTGTGTATTTATTATCCTTTCTCTATATGGATGCCCCTCACTGGTGTTAGTGGTGAGGATTGAGGCTCCTTGATTGCTGGGCCAGTGCCTGGTTGTCACACCTTGTTATGCAAGGTCACAGTCTCAGGCACGATCTAGCTTTCAATAATAATAACCTCTAACTCCTCCATACTGCCTTCTCCAGGAGCATGAATTTTTTGCACACCTTTTCCAACTAAAATGCAATTTTACCATCTGCTCCTATCATACTGCTCCTTTCTTTTACTCCCTAACTGTTACAATTCTCCCAACTGATGATGCCATCTTGGATTGCAGCTCCACAGTGGCTATCCTTTAACTAATAATAAGGATATACAACTTCATTTGACAGAATCCATTACACAGCCTATTTTGAAACTGAAAACATGTTATCCTTCAGGCTATAAACAGTCCTCCTATTTTTTTTGTATTATGTTTGCCCCCCTTGCATGCCAATGATCATGCCTTCCCAAAGACATTATTCTGTCTCGTGGGGAATCATCATCCAATCAGCTATATGTTCTCATCAACATCCTAGAAATGACAGCATTTTCATTTATGGCCTAACTCTGCCCCTGGTAGTGAAATGAAAACATGCATTACAGCAATGACTACCCATGCGCCTATATCCATGCATGCATACTCCCAAACCTACACAAACAAGGGCTACTATCAAGAGCTTTGGTGAGTATATCCATGCATGCCTTCCCTACACTATCCTCCCACATTATGACAAGCCTCCACTTCCCAGTCAAGGTTCTGTGCTTGGCAAATGGAGTAAGCTAGGTTGGAACTGCCTTCCTTCCCTCCCCAGGATGGGTATAGCCATCCCCATGCCTGTGTTGTCAAGTGCCTGAGCGGGAAGTCAAACTCTGGTCAGCTGGGTTGTTGTCAGGGCTTTATTCTTATAAACCACTGGTGCAGGCATCAGTCCTGCTATCCCTGCAGACTATATCCCTGACACAGTGGTTAGCCAGATGTCATGATACTCCAGTTACTTTGTCAGTTCTGGTGTTAACCTGATTTGTTGATATCTCAACCCTTAAGTGGATGGACATTGAATAGATATTCAGGAAACTGATTTTCAAATCAGGTGTTATATCACTGTTGTTTTTGAATTATGTTTGGCCTTCCAGTTTTCTATTCCACATCTGTTTTAAATTATGATTCCTTTGCAAAAAGCCTCTCCATTATGTATAATTATGGGGCTGAGACCTTAGATTCTGTTCACTATATTACCAAATTATCCAGGTTTAGCGGATGCCTGAGGTTAAAATTCATCATCTTTAAAATAAGAATAAAATCAAATTAAAACATAAAAAAATCCTTATCAATGGAAATTATGATGCACTTAAAGATATAGTTATGAAATCAGCCTAAGATACTCTCCTCATTGACATAAAAATCTGCTTAGGATACTATATAGAAGATTATAGTCAGGTCTCTAATTGTAACCAACTTGCTATGTGTTTGAGAAATGAATATCAAGAAAATCACTTTGATAGCAAAGAGAAACAAAGCTCAAGAGGCAAATCCTAACATCCATTTCAAGAACACACAACTTGTTGCTTATGACCAGAGAAACATGGTTCCATGTAGTAATGTAGCTTTGTCTGTCCTGATGTATTACTGTAACAGTGAAAAACAAAGCACATGAGTGAGTTTTGAAGGTAAGATACTTAGCACTGCCACACAGACAGTAGCTACAACTGAAGTACACCTTTGACCAATGAACAGCTTTGAATGTTGCTAGACAGTTCACTTTGGTATTTTTGTTTTTCTTGTGTGTGGGGGGAGGGGGCAGCATGAAATGTGTGGGCTACAGCTTTCACATCTATCAAATTTTACTCACATGTTCTGTTATGCCTATCATGTGCTGTCGTGTGATACAACATGAGACTTAAACAAGAGCATAACTGCTCTGAAGGTACGTAACTAAAGTTGTTATACACTTTTCTGATGTCAGAAATATGCCTAACAAGCTTGTACATGAACCACTATAATTATGTTTTGAAATCAAGAAAATTGTACTCTTGTTAAACACTTTTCTGTGCTTAACATGGAGGATTATGATCAGGTTGCCAATCATATCTGGCTTACTATGTGTCTGAGACATGGATGCCAAGAAATACCCTTTGAGAGAGAGAAGCCCAAGAGGTGACTATAGGCATCCATGTTAAGAACACATAATAAAGGGTTATGAAAGGACACCCAATCATAGTTCTTTGTAGTGCATGGAACTTTATCTGTTCCATGTACTACTAATTAAAGAAAAAAGGCACTACATGTTTTGCCAGCTTGGAAAACTGTAAAGCACCTAATGGGCACTGTAAGAAAGATAGTGTAATTGTAATACATTCTGTTATGTTACAGAAAGTCAGGGACACGTTATTGGCACAGACAGCAGGCAGAAACAAATATATTTTTAATTCTGCCACTGTTGTTTGCAGGTTAATACTGGCAGGTTTAACTGTACAATACCTGATCTTAACAAGTGAAGCAGAGTTTCTTACTAATTAAGATTGGGTCGCACACTATAGAAGTGCTTAACTGGTTTGTTTTTTCATGATATTGGAGCATAATCGCCATACTGTATGCAATACAAACTTTCTCATGCACCTCTCAGTACTATTATATTCTTGTCTCATGCTATAACATAAGCAGCAGCCACTACAGAATAGCACCAGGAAGCCAAAGTAATTTTAAAAGCTGTAATACATTTGCTCTTCCACACTTTTTTGTGTGTGTGTATGACAAAGAGAAATATATTACAGCTTTTAAAGCTGTTAGCAAATCAAAGACACACTTTGCTTCAATCAGGCTGCTATCTTTCAGAGCTGTAAAAGACTTTGCACTTTTTACTCTGTGTCTCATAGTACATTGGAGCAGCTAAAGCTGCATGTACTACAAAGAAATGTATGACAGCACTAGTGTATTACAACTTTGCGTTTTCAAAGCTGTAACACACTTAGAGCTCCAACACTTTTCTCTTCTCTGTAACTCTTTCTCTGTAACATGCAAAACATGGAGCAGGTAAAGGTGCATGCTCTCTGAAGTTATCAGTTTTTCTTCTCATAATCATATATCTTTTCAAAATGGATGTCAAAATTCATCCCTCAAGTTTTACATCACTTTGCTGCAGTGTCAGGATGAACTTCTTGACATCTAATCCTCAGACATGAAGAGTTCCTAAAACTACATTTTTTTGACAGTTTTTGTAGAGTAATTAGTGCATTCTATGTACTACAAACATGTTATGTTCTACTATTATGTTCAGCAGTCATGATTACATGCCAGTAGGATGTAAGTACACAAGAAAGTAGAGCACAAACGCTCTTTGGTGCAATCACAAAATTTATAAGCTACACAATAAAACAATGGTGATGCTTAGCTTTTAAAAATGTCCTTAGTCCTAAAATTAAATAAATCCTCTTCTTAGTGAAGGCCTGGAGAGATAATCCCCACAAATATAAAATGCAATGGTACAAAGTATAAGACTGTTAATACAAAAATCTCATTGGATCACAGGATAATAGGATCACAGGATTATAAGAGGTTACTAGGCTATTGACCCTAGGGCCTTTACAAGCCAAGCCATGATATACCCTTGTTCCCTTATAAATCAAGATATATAGTCTATATTTGCAATGCGAATCTACGATCAGCACTGGCTGCCCCATCCAAGAGGGCATAGGTGCAACCCCCGGGGTAAATTTATGGTTTCCCATCCAATTGTCCAAGTTACACTTAAATAGAGTCATTGAGGAGCTCTGTTTAATGTGAATTGCCAGTTTGTTCCAAAGGAGTGGCAACTTCTAGGAGACATATCTGTCTCTCCAGCATGTCCTGTTGATGTCGCAGGCTAGGTAAAGGTCCCTAGAGCAAGTGAATTGCATCTCATTTGATTTGTGGTTGTGCAGCATTTCCATTTAGGCAGGGTCTGAGACTGCTCTGTAGGTCAGGCACAAGTTGCCTCTAAGCAGTTTATACAACACAGAGTACAGTGGCAGGACCTAAAGTCTGTCCATGTAGGTCATGTGTTGAATGTCCTGAATTTTCTTGGTGAGAAACCTTTGAGGTTTCTCCAGCTGATGCAGGTGTCTGATGAGGTGTATACAGAAGGCAGTATTGTACTCTATTGTTGGTCTGTTGAGGGATGAGTAGAGGGAAGTTATAACCTCCTTAGCTTTGAATGCTATGCCCTTACTTATGAGATGTGTAACATAGAAGGCCCTCCATACCACATTGGACACATGATGATCAAAGTTAATGTTGCTATCAACCTGTGTTCCCAGATTTCTCACCACTGGGTTTGAACTTAGGGGGGGGGGGTATTATTAATATTGCAATTTGCAGGGACTTCTCCTTTGCCAAAGAAGACGATAATGCATTTTTTGTGTTAAGTTTAAATCTGTGGCTTTGACACCAATCATTTATCAGCGTAAGCCCATTTTGTATTATTAAGCAGAACAAACACAGATACCAACCCTTTCTGGTAAAGAAGTCCCAGTAAAGAAAACCAAAATATTAATACAGCAAGACAGACAGACTCCAAAATGGCCAGTTTCAATAAAAAAACTTTTATTGTCGACACCACAAGCACTTTCACAGACTAAGCTGCTTCTTCAGGTAATGTCTATCAAACTAAAAAACTCAGTTTAAATGCCATATACTACCTCCCTTGATCAGTCAATAATTTGAGTACCTTGATGTCACATGATTAATCAAGGGAGGTAGTATATGGTATTTAAACTAAGTTTTTTAGTTTGATAGACATTACCTGAAGAAGCAGCTTAGTCTGTGAAAGCACTTGTGGTGTCGACAATAAAAGTTTTTTATTGAAACTGGCCGTTTTGGAGTCGCTCTGTCTTGCTGGACCATTTTGTAGCATGTTAACATTGTTGGGGGATTCAGTGATTGCAACCAGTTTGCAGTCATCAGCGAACATGGTAAGCCACAGGCCATCTATTTTCACCTGGATTTCTGAGAAATAGATTCCAAACAGTAGGGGGCCTAGCACAGATCCTTGTCGAACACCACTGGTAATGTGATCTGGTAGAGGTGGAACTTTGACTATATGCATTCTGTTGGTGAGCCAGTTTACTACCCATCTAATGATGTATGGGTTAATCCCCAGTTGGGTGATTTTCTCAATGATACCTGAGTGGGGATTGTGTCAAAGGCCTTGGCTAAGTCGAGATAGGCAGTATGTACTGTTTTGCCTTCATCCAAGGCTTTGGTGACATGCTCAAAGAAGTCCACCAGGTTTAACAGGTATGATCTGCCTTTAACGAAGCCAAACTGGTCGGATCAAGAGTTTGAAGGCCTCCTATATCCATGTTGATAAGGTCCATGATGATTCTCTCCATGACCTTACAGATAAGGCTGGTTAGGCTTATGGGTCTATAGTTCCCAGGGATGGTTGAAGGACTCCCTTTGTACAAGAAAATTACAGTTGCTGTTTTCCACTCTGCTGGGAAAAAGCCAGTACTTAGACTGTGGTTGAAGAGAGTGCCCAGTGGTTCTACTAACTCCTGTTTTAGATCATTTAGTAAGCAGCCTGGGATGTCACCCAATCCCATAGAGGCTGTGTTTTTGGCTTTGGAGAGTGCAGTTATGACCTGCTCTTTAGAGATACTAGGTAGAGGACTTTTGACATGTATGCTTTGGGGTATGATTGGTGGGAACAGGGGGCGACATTTTTGGCAAACCTGTCTACTAGCAGGTTGGCGATGTCCTCAGGTTCAGTATGATTGTTACCATTCACTACTAATTCAGCACAAAGCTTGGCCTTCCCTTTAAGATTTCAGACATAGCTAAAGAATGCCTTATTATTTTTACTCGTCGTTTTTATTTTCAAAATTATTGTTAAATCAAAGCATGTTATAGTCAACAATTTAAGCAACTATATACAATATTTACATTCAGCCTGACATAAGTAAAGAAATCAAACAATTCATAAAACATGAATAATATAAAGCAAGTGTATAGTTATCAGAATGAGACTGAGTCCAGTTGCATAGTATCAATCAATGATATAACTTTTCTCCAAGGGTTATTTACCAATGGCTTAGGATGAATTCTAAGTTCTTTAATTTTAATTTCCATCAGTGCTGTTTTCTTCAGTAAAGATAAAAAATCTTCCATGGTAGGTACTGTACTGGAGTTTCACCTTCTGGTTCTGCATTTCCTGGCAACAGCTAATATTGTCCATAGTAAATACAAGTTTGTTTTATTCAAGTGGGGACCTTAATTTACATTTAATAGAGTTAGAGCTTTAGAAAGAAACAAAGGATTCTGCAAATATGGCCTGTAGAAAATTATTAATGGCACTCCAATAAGTTTTAATGTTAATACAGTCATAAAAATATGATTGCAATCAGCTCTAGTCTTTTTCTGACATCTCCAACATAAACCATTTCTAGAGAGACTAATCTTAACAATTTTATCAGGTGACAAAAATGCTCTATGTAAAAATTTCCAATTGAAAATTCTCTAATACTGTGAATTAGAAATTTGTTTAACAGAAAACAAGATGTTTGATTTGTTTCTTGGTGATAGATGTATCAAGTGACCCTTAGTGATATGTTGCCAGTATAATGATTTAGGAGTCCTTTTGTAAGTTGTTAATTCTCTATATAAATTTGAAATACCATTAGTGATGTTATGATTATTGTAGATAATTCCATACAGCCAGCTTATGAATTCTGGAATATTCTTGAAAGAAGAATTATTAATTACCCTACGTATATCCTGAGAATATGTCAAGGCACGCTGAAGTAATAAGCAGTCTTGAGATGGTATTTCATAAAATGTCCTTATATGTTGTATATCTAAGACCTTTTGATCTTTGATGAATTGATGCCAACAAATAAAGCTTCTAAGTTCCCAAGAAATGAGGGCTTCTCTATGTATCCTGTCGGGAAAATTCTTTATAATAATAAATGGAATCAAAAGCTCAAACCAAAGTTTTATATCCATATTTATATTAACAAATTTCCTAAACACATTAAAATATAATTAATCAGGTTTAACTTAGTAGGTTTTGTTGTATTATATTGCATATCTATGCATAATAAATACCATAGTTTATTGGTTTTGTCTGTTACTGTGAAGTGTTTAAATAAGGTATTTTCATTTGTTAGTATAACAGAATGCAATGATTTCCAATTAGAGGAGTAATTGGGATTTATCCATTCTACTACAGTTTTAAATATGGAAGCCTTTATACAGAATTCAATATTGGGAAAGTTTAGTCCTCCTTGTTCCCATGGTCTAATGTGATGTGTGAAGGCCACTCTATTTCTTTTATGGAACCATAAAAACATTAACAAGAGTGTGTTTATTTCTTTAAGGATATGTCTCTCAGGATACATCTGAATGATTTATTGCTTGTGCTTAAACTTCAAGTAACGATTTGTGGAAAAAGGAAATTATGGATGTGGGAAAAAGTTTGTATAACTCTATAGCTATACCATCTAATCCTGGAGCTTTATTAGGTTTGCTTTCTTTTATCTTGTCAATTATTTCCTTAGATATGATAGGTCTTTGAAGATCCAACTTTAGCTCTTCAGGAATTTTTTTCATTTAGTGGATATTGCTTCCAGATTTAATTGATCAACTGAAAAGTTTTCATTTGTATAGTGTTCTGCATAGTGATGTTTAAATGCATCAAGGGTATCACCTATATCGTAAACCCTTTTTCCCTTCCTTTCATGTAGAATGTTGACAATATTATTAGTTTTGGATTGTATTTTAATCCTCATAGATAAATTATGTAAGTGTCTAGGTGAAGTAGCCTAATAATTTACTTTTAATCTTTCTAGTGCTAAATTAGTTTTGTGAGTTAAAATTTTATTATGCTTTTTATTTACATCTTCTATTTTCTTTTTAATATCTATGGAATTCAGAGTTTTTTTTTTTTTAGATTTTAGTACCAGGAGTTGGGGTTGCAATTCTTGTAAGTCAGATTCCCATTCTTTAATTTCATTTTAAAATCAACTAAGGGTTTTGCCATATATATATATATATATATATATATATATATATATATATATATATATATATATATATATAGGCTTTGAGTCCCATATCATAACAATATTGATCTCTGTAGTATAATTAATATCAAGAAAAAACTGTAGTTCAGACAATAGCCAAGGTTTGAATTCTTTATTTTTTGTGATATACGATGGAATTCTAGATGAAAAGGTTAATGGTTTAAATTCAATTTGAAAATTTAAAACAAGAGAATTGCGATCAGAAAATGGACATGGTATTGAGAAAGTAGAAATTTTTGAATGTAAGTTCTGAGCAACAAATATTTTATCTAGTCTCTTTTGGTTATTAAATCTATAGTCTTGATGGGAAAACATTAATGAATTAACTTCTTTAAAATTTAATGTATTTATTAAATGAAATGTGTCAGTCAATTTTTTTAAGAATTTTGCAGTGGAAGCTAGATGAAGAAGTCTCTTATTAGCAGTTTCAGAAATATCCAAAATACAATTAAAATTACCTCCTATTATTATATTACCTTTATAGTTATTAGCAATGAGATCTAAATGTTTTTAACAGTCCCAACTCCAATGCCGGGAAACCAATATAAGTTTACCAATGTCCATATTCTGTTATTAAATTGCAATGTAATAAGAGCCATAATACCTTCTTTATCTACATATTTATAAATAATTTCAGGGTTAATGATATTCTTTTTCCATAGAATTGTTACTCCCCTGGTCTATGACCTATAAGAGGATTGAGCTAGAATCATGTATCCATTAGGATTCCATATACAATTATCATTTGTTTTAAAGTGAGTTTCTTGTAAAAAAAACTACTTGTGCTTTGTTTAATTTTAAATATCTTAGTAATTTAGATCTCTTACTTGAATTATTTAGGCCATTGGTATTTAAAGATAACATTAGATCCATATCAGATAACTATTGAAAGTAAGTCCACTTTAATATTCATTTCTATTACATAAGTCCCCTCTGATAACAATGATGTCATATTCCTTCATACTTTTTAAATACTATAGTCAAACATGTTCCCTTCATAGATGTAAGCACAATAAAGCTTAAGTCAGGCTTAAATAAAAGAAAAGAAGAATTAAGTAATGATATAATTAATACATCAAAGATAAAGTGTACACTATCCCCTCCTAAACATGGAATGAAAATCATTCCTAATCTAACCGATAAACGTAGATCTGTTAGATTATCCTTCATGACTTATCCAGTCAGACCATCTGAGCTCCATAAATAAAAAAATTATATGAAGACTATTTTATAAAAGAAGGAAATACGACAATTTAATTATGTAATATACCAGGAAAAGTTCCTCTCTTATAGGTAATATAAAAATCAGAAGTTCTCTATTAAATATTAACCTGATATGTAATACAATTATATGGAATTCCCAACTCTTAGACAAGTGGACTTATGAGATGGTGATACCAAATGAATTGAAACAAATAAATTTATAGTTGTGTTCGCATTCAATATTAGTATTATCCATATATTAGAGAGCAGAGTGGGCATATCCATTCGAGAAATATATTAACACATTTTATTGCTTTATATATGATGTTATCACTTTGCGCCCTACTTGATAAATCATTAAAGATAAATGCAGCTACCTTGTTGTTAAACCACTGAAATATTATGACAGTCATTAAACAATAGACCTTTGGTTTTTTTTTCTTTTTTCTTTCCCCTCCCCCTTTCCTCTCTTTTTTTCCCTTCAAAGCAATCAAATTTCTAATATCCAGTGAATTTCTAGTTGAATAAAGCATTCATATATGTATAGTAATTCTTCTTAGTATTTCTTTTACATATCTATCTAAAAAGTTGTGTTACATTGAATTCCAAACATGTAAACAAGGGCGGACTCTTAAATAAAAAAAAAAAAAAAAATTGGCCTTATATTCTTCATAATAATAAGTAATTCACTATCTTTCTTTTCGGCTTTTCCAGGTTAGGGGTCGCCACAGCGGAACTCCGGTCCGCTAATGATTGGCAATAGATTTTTTTTATGGTGCCGAGTTGCCAGCCCGATGCCCAACCTTCAGCGAAGGCACACCCATTCACGCATGTCTTTCGGAGGCCACTCGACCACTCACTATCTTTCTTTTCGGCTTTTCCCAGTTAGGGGCTGCCACAGCGGAACTCCAGTCCGCTAATGATTGGCAATAGATTTTTTTTTTATGGTGCCGAGTTGCCAGCCCGACGCCCAACCTTCAGCGAAGGCACGCCCATTCACGCATGTCTTTCGGAGGCCACTCGACCACGGGGAGGACATGCAGACTCCACACAGAAGGCACTCCAGCTGAGAATCGAACAGGAGAACCTCTTGCTGTGAGGCAACAATGCTACCGGTTTACCACCATGGCTTAATAAGTCATTCACTGTATTCAAATTTTTCACTACTGGTTGATTGTTTTAAACTTGTTAGTTAATCTTTTCAATTTTTACTGGCTGAAAGCCAGTAAGTAGTTAGATAATTAGTTTATAAAAATGTTACCTTACATTATGATTATATGATATCATACAGTGAATGTCATTCACTGTATGATATCAATTTTCTTAGCTTCTAAGGAGCAAAAAGTAGTAAATCTTTGAAAAAATAATCATAATGTAAGGTAACATTTTTATAAACTAATTATCTAACTTCTTACTGGCTTTCAGCCAGTAAAAATTGAAGACATTAACTAACAAGTTTAAGACAATCAACCAGTGGTGAAAAAATTAAATAACATTGACAGAATGTCATTACAGATCCCAAGTATCACAATACATTTTTTATCAACAACCTACTGCAGGTCTAAAGCCACCATCAGCAGCATTTTATTTTATTTTTTTTTATGTATTGTGATAATACATTGCATGTCTTAATGCTTTCTTTATACAACTCTGCATTTCTTATCTACTCTCTGTCGGGCAATATCAGACTAGTATTTTTATTTAATTCTAAATCATATCCAGTTGATGATGTATATAATGCTGTCTGAAAGCCACCATTATGCACACTGATAACCTTAAAACTGTCATTCTTCATCCTCTGTTTACTACCTACATTCTTTTAGTACACTTCTATTTGCATATTAAATCAGTATCTAGGCTAACCAATTATATGCTCTTTTAGGTAGCAGACCAATCACTATGCACCTTATTTAACATCGTTCATGTTATGTACTTGGGGAGGATGATAGAGACTACATTACAATGGATGCAACTGCGTAACAATTAATATGCTGTGTAGCCATACCAATATACATATCCCATCTTTAAGTAGACAGGATGGAAAAAATAGACAAAAGGACAACACAGACAGTTTCATTATTTAAAAATATATGCATCTATTATCTCTTTTCCCCCTCCCCCTTATCCTTTCTTTTTTTAAAATAAAGCTTTAAAATTGAACCTTTATTCTTATCAAAATCTCTTAGATAAACATTGCAACTAGTCTTTCATCGCCCCCCCTGATCGATCACTTTCCCATTCTCAAAATCAACAATTCGTTCACATCATCTCACCCAACATCAGCCCCAATCTAAGTTTCCATCAGAGCTAGGGAATGCAATATCAGTGTACAATATATTTGGAAAACACTTTGGACTCAAATACTAAAACAGGGTATAAGGCAATTCAAACAAAATTCTTCTAATTACATAATTAAGTAACCATTTTCATTATTAACTAATCTAAATAATTTTAAGCAGTAACATAGAGTCAGTTAATAGCAAGCAGTAAGAATCAGTGAGGCAGCCATTACTAATTAGTGCAAGCTCACCTTTTATGTAAAAATAGTTAAGTATGTCAATTGAGTTCCCACATATCAGGTACAAGCCATCATGATAAAACTTTGATTTAACCTCAAACATTAAACATGTAGTACTTAAGCTACTCGAACGAATAAATAGTTTCCTCAGTCAGTCACAGGAAGCACTACTGTACGCTGTTACCTCATTTCCTGTGTAAGCTGCCATAATCAAAGACTCATACTCTGAGACAAGCAAAGAAAAGAGAAAAAAAGAAAAGAAAAATCATGTAATAGCTCGTGAAGCATCACAAGCTAAACTGTTTCTCTGCTCCTCTTCAAAGAAATCATTCCCGGCATTTATTACTTACCAGTTTCACCTCTCTCTTTTTTTTTTTTTTAAATGACTTGAGGGTTTAAACAGCAGTGTAATTAAGTTTAAATCACAACTGTGATTAATGATACACTCTTCAAAAACAGACACAAAGGGGGAGGACAAATCAACCGATCAACAAGTAGTTCTCAGAATAATGAAAATCAAGCACCACCAAACGTTTGACTCCATAACACTTCAAGTGAACCAGAAGTAACACAAATCTAAAACCACTGCAGTCATGCATCTGCATTCATTCACATCCACATGCTCTGAACCTTTCAGTCAATAAACGGAAGGGTAAAAACTGAAACACAAATAAAAGATAAACAACCATAATAAAATACTTAGAATTCTATCTGAATTTCCCATCTGCAGTAAGAAATAATGACTGAGCAATCAACTCTCAAACCAGCCAGACTGCAATACATGTTGGGTATCTGTTTCTGTGTAGAGAAGTCACAATTAACTGCACTCTATTGGTACTGAAATAAAAAAAAAATAAAATAAAGCAAAATAAAAGTATTCACAGTACTTTAGACAAACAGTAGTTAATGCTTTGAGAGTTTAGTAAATGTAGTAGTATTTGATTCAGTCTTTTGTTTTTTTTTCTTTTTAACATCAGTCCATGGATTTTTCTTGGGAAATCTCTTTAAGGAAGGTGATGACCAGTCCATATCCTCCGGAATAGTTATAATTTTGTTATTTTTGATGAAAAGGGAAGCCTCTTCTAAGCTGTCAAAGGTTCTCATTTGTTTTGAGTAGAAGATTTTGATTCTGGCAGAGAAGACAAGCTATGATTTGATATTATTTTGTTTAAGTAATTTTGTCCCGGTCCTCTTCAAGAAACACATCACACCGAATGACATTTGATGACCTTTATTAAATTTCCATAAACATAAATGTTAACCAATATTCATTCATTTCAACCAAACCTGATACAGGTAAGATAACATCTGTGTAATGTTATCATAGGACAGGACAGCGTAAACCTGCTCATCCTGATCAGTAAGCAGTGTCCATACCTCCGCTCACTTACTTATGAAGCAGCGTACCTGTTCACTTCTGTTTCCATTTATTGCATTATACTGTCAACCAATAAGCAGCTTCCTCCGCTTAATTATGTACTTATCAAGCTGCGTAACCGCTCACTTTTCTTTCCCAACTTATTGAATTGATCATACAACACCAGAGGGGGAACAGAAGAGGGCAAGTCGGCCCCTCTTCAATGCCCTATCCAAACTAAACATAACCACATCCCCACTAATAAA
This sequence comes from Protopterus annectens, assembly GCF_019279795.1. NCBI lineage: Eukaryota > Metazoa > Chordata > Ceratodontiformes > Protopteridae > Protopterus > Protopterus annectens. The sequence continues at coordinate 305,573,458 of NC_056738.1, read as the reverse complement.
AAGGGGGAGGGAGAGTGGGTAGCAAGTTCACACCAAATGTGACTCCTGCTCTAGTTACACTTGCCTAACATCCTTTAAGCCCCTCCCTACCCCTACCTCACTTCCTCCCAAACTTCATCCATTCCTATTTAACCCTATCCTCCCCCAATCCTCCCAATTCCTGCTACTCTATTTATCTAACCCCTCCCTTGAAGATATCCTTGAACAAATTGGTCTGTTCCAAACCTCATTTGTCTCGGTCCCCTTCAAGAAACACCTCACACCGAATGACATTTGATGACCTTTATTAAATTTCCATAAACATAAATGTTAACCAATATTCATTCATTTCAACCAAACCTGATACAGGTAAAATAACATCCATGTAACATAATAGGACAGGACAGCGTAACCCCACTCATCCTGATCAGTAAGCAGCGTCCATACCTCCACTCACTTACTTATGAAGCAGCGTACCCGCTCACTTCTGTTACCATTTATTGCATTATACCATCAACCAATAAGCAGCTTCCTCTGCTTGCTTATGTACTTATCAAGCAGCGTAACCACTCACATTCTTTACCATTTATTGTATTATACCATCAACCAAATAAGCAGCTTCCTCCGCTTACTTATGTACTTATCAAGCAACGCAACCGCTCACTTTCCTTTCCCAACTTATTGAATTGACCATCCAGCACCAGGGGGGGGGGACAGAAGAGGGCAAGCCTGACCCACTTCTCTGCCCACCAGCCTGACCAGGCTGTTCCCCCTCTCCACCAAACTTCCATCATCTAGCCACCATCAGGGGATAAGGCCAAACATCATTTGGTGTACAAGAATTACCAGGACATTACCAGCCCCTGGCAATTACCTAATCATTACCAGGGCATAACCTGCCACTGGAGCAGGAATACTCAACCCGCAACCACTGAAACCACCCTTCCCATAGCAGCTGCTTTTACTTGCCCAATGACATGTAGAAACAACCTGAAAACTTTCAAATACCATTTAACAGCCGCCTTGCCAACACCAACTACCCATTAGAAAAGTAAGGCACCTAAATCCCATGATAGCTTTAGCAATCTGACCCTTCTTAGCTCTATCAGTACCCTTGAATGCCAAAAGCAATATACCAAACTTCAAAATGTCCAATGCCACCTGGTCTAAACAAGATTAGTGACATGCCAACTCCATCCTGAATGTGAAAAATAAACCATACCCTTTATCTCCTTCAAGTACACTCTTCCCATCCAAGGACACCCCATCTAGCTCACCACCTGAACCCACTTACTCAATGCAGCCCACTAATCCCCTACCCCTGAAGGCTGCAACCCTACCCAAGCCAATCCAAGAAAAAAAAAAAACAGCTACCAATAATACAGTGTAAATTCACTCCTGATGCTCCCCACCCAAAACAAGCAAAACAAACCATTACGTTGTAACTATTGGGAAGAAAATATAACAAACAATTCCATATTTGGCTGCCTTGCTGGAAGACCATGACTCTTTTCACCCCACTCCATCAACCGACATCATCCTCGACCCCCTCTCTCACCTGTCAAAGCCATCTTCCTGCAACCTACCAAGTAATGCCCGGTCAGCCTGTCTCCATTTGCAACCTCCAAGGGATCTGTAAAAGAAAAAACTGTAAATACTTCATTCACACATAATCACAGCTTCTTAATGACAGTATGCACCACCACTGGCCTATCTTCTTCATCAACTTCTTAAAATGCATCTACTACCACATAGAGAACACCAATGAAACTTAAGATGTGTTAAAACTACCAGTAAGATTTCCTCCACACCTCACATAGTCATGATACAACTGATACCCATGCAAAATAAAACAAATGATTGCGTTAAAGGCCTATTCTATAAATATATCACTCTTTTCCCATCCAAGTAGTACCCAAAAAAATTGTTAACCATAATTAAGAAAAAAAAAACATCCACAGTCATGCTATTATAGCCTATTACCAAACCTGAGGTGTAAATCCCCCCCCCCCATGGTTCTACCTATATCCCTTTGGACACGGGCAACAATCACCCATGTCCCTCTTAAATAAGAGCAACATGCAGTGCACTCTGGATTAAGGAATCTTATTTACCTGAAGCTGGCTAGTTCATCAAAACCAGAGCAATTACCCTAGTAACTACCCCCGCTCCTGAATAAGAACCCCAAACTACCCCTAAACAAATATCAAACCCTGCTATAACTTGCCCTCAACATACCTTATCCTCCCTTGGCCTTACACTACCCATCTTGAAATGCCTTAATGAATACAAAGCAAACACTTGTTAACATACCATCTACCAGACATCAATCCAGTCTCCCCCAGCAGAATACCTTACCGCCAAATACAAGTGCATGATAACCATAAATAAAATGAATATAGATAAGCTGACTTTTAAGGGCCCTAGCACCAGTAACTTAGTGACTTCCTATGCCTTTAATTACTGTGCATCCACCCCACCTGTGGAAAACCCCCAGACCCCTCCATAACAGATCCGCAACCCTGCTTTACCCAGCCTCCAACATACTCCTTTACTTGTCAATACACTACCCAAACTGCACCAAGTTTGACATATCTTGCTAAACAGCGAATAAAATAAAATTCCCTGTGACCCCTTTGTACACAACTCCAACAACCAGAACATCCATTCCCTCAGCATCAAGTACCTTTAACTACTTCCTGCAGGACAGCAACTATTTACATTACAACCCCAATCAAGCGCATTTATACACCATTCCATCAATGACAAAAGCCACTGGCACCTGCACCATCACACCCCTAGTCCTACCTTACCTTGGCCCAAACATACCACCTTACATAACCCCTATACACCACTCCAGCACCAAAATCCATAATCCCATTATACACAAGTCCAACCAGCAAACTTCACATAAAGCATCCATTACCTTTCTTTTTTTAAAAAAACAGTTTTATTAGAATTAAAATTGAAAAATAAATATGTACATTAGAAATTAACAATTTTCAAATAGATAGTCAAATGATACAACAAACATAAATAAACTATATACAAAGACATTCTCAACAATTATAAATTGATTAAATAATTACTTTTGTAATAAATTCTAAACTTTTTTCCATATATTGCATTTAACAGTATTCCAATGAGAGCTTGATTTGATAGTTAAATATTCCAAATTACAGACTTCCAGAAGTAAAGTTTTGAATTCTTGAATCAAGGGAGTAGTACTGGATTTCCAGTTTCTTGTAATTATTTTTCTAGCAACTGATAATATAGTCCAGACTAAAGATTGATTATCTTTGCTTATACAGTTAGGTACTGGAGTATTGAAAATAACAAGTGACTTGGTGAGAGTAAAATTATCTGTGAAAATAGCTTGTAAAAAGGTATTAACATTTTTCCAAAATTCATTTAAAATGACACAATCATATACCATGTGAGCCCATTCTGCATTTACTTCTTTATTACACCTCCAACAGTTGACATTACTTTTGTTAAATTTACTAAGAGAGAATGGGGTAATAAAAGATCTGTGTAAATATCGCCAAGTAAATAGTTTTCATTTCAATGATGAGGTGGTAAGACTAGCTGATTGTAATATGTTTATTTTATCATTTTCGTAGGAGAATGATTATTAACTAAAGTAAAGTAGTTCCAATTGGTATCTGAAACAGCTTCCATATCAAATTTAATTATTTTATATATGTGAGATAATATGTTCTTGGTAGGAGATTTATGTTGTATAGATAAAACCATATATTGAATAATCTTAGGTATTGAAGTCTTGGTTGTAAAAGACATAATATCAAACTTATTTAAAATATATTTCCTTGCTTCATGTAAGTCCAACCAAGAAAGTGAGACATCTTCATATTCATTTTTAAGTATGTTAACAGATTTTAAGTCATTATTTGACATCATGTGAAACCAAAATATTATTTTTTTCTGTAAATGAACACATTTTTGTATAATCAGAAGATAATATAACACTGTGTGTGAAGGCTATTGGAAATAACAGAAATAACCAATCTTTAAACTTATTACATTTAAACATTACATTTCTGAAAGATTTCAATAAAAGAGTTATATAATTTGATTTAAAATTCTGAGTATTATTAAAAGCAATGTATTCTTTTAAAACCCATATGAAAGTATTATTTAACAGGTCTGTTTTCTGGGATCTGTTATTATTTATTGCTTTACAAACTAAAATTTCTAGAATTTTTTTTTCATTTGGCTGAGTATTGTGGAGCTATAAGAAGAGAAATAGTTTTAACCATTGATGAGATTGCATACAGTTCTAAATTCGGGATAGCTATACCTCCATTATTCCAATTTTTCATATGAGTGGACCAAGCTATTCTGGGTTTGGTCAGGCACAATAAAAATTTATACATCACAGAATTGAATTTCTTAATAATATAAGTAGGAGGGGGTAAAGAGATTGATTGAATAATATACATAATTTTGGGTAGAAAGATCATCTTAATTATTAAAAGTTTCTCATCCATTGAGAATGGGATCTTATTCCATTTTTGAGTAAGGTTTTCTATTGCCTTTAGACTTTTGTTATAGTTTACTTGAACAATATCTTTAACATTTTTAGTAATTACAATACCCAAATAACATATTTCTTCCGCTTGTGTTATGTATTTTTTATAATCATCATGTAAATCAAATTTCTTAGGGCCAATTATTACTATTTGTGTTTTGTTATTAATAAAGAGTAACCCTGATTTTTTTTTTGAAAATACACCATATCTGAGAATAATGCTCTGATGGAATTGTTATTTCCTTCTAATGTGAGTAGAACATCATCAGCGAACATTTGTATTTTGTAGGATTCATTTGAGGTTAACTTGTATCATTCAATTTCCACATTATTTCTTATCAAGTTGGCCCAGGGCTCCATAATTAATGTAAATAATAAGGGAGATAATGGACAACCTTGTTTTTTGCCTTTAATAATGGGGATATTTTCAGAAATATTTGTTCTTATTTTAATGTATGCTTGGCTACCTTGATATAATTGGATTATTAAACTAATAAAATTATTTGAAAAGTTTAATCTTTCCAATAAAATAAATAAGTAGTCCCAATTAACTGAATCGAATGCACAATTTATATCTAGGCTGATTAATGTTAGATTTTTATTTAAAGGTTTAACTGATTCTATTAAAGATAGGGTTCTTTTAATATTATCATAAAAAATTCTATTTATAATGAAACCAGTTTGATCATCTTCTACTAGGGATGGTAAAAAGATTTTAAGCCTATCTGCAAATATTGACATAAACATTTTATAGTCAACATTTAACAGAGAAATTGGCCTATATGATGAACAATGAATGGGATCTTTATTGGATTTCAGGATGGGGGTTATAAAAATGTACTTCCATGAGGGTGGTATTATATTTCCATTATGAGCAATATGGTTTACCTTATGTAATAATTCTAGGGAATTCGAAGGCAAGATCTTATAGATTTCTGGAATAATGCCGTCATTTCCTGGTGCCTTAGTTAATTTTAATTTAGCAATTTGTGTTTCAATTTCTTTAAAGGTATTGGGCTTGTCTATAATATTAGTTTGTTCATTCAAAAGTCTGTTATGAATGTATTTATTAATAAAGGCTTTGATTTCTTCATTAGAATCAATTGTCTTGGTATGCTGATTTATATTAATGAAAATTTGTCTAAATTCAGTCAATATATTTTGTATATCTGAGACCGTCCTTTTTTTCTTAGGTGAATATATTTCATTTATATGATTAAATTTGGATAGTCTTTTAGTTTTGTTAGCTAACATGTTTAGTGATCGTGGATTAGTGGAAATTGTATAAATTTAAATTTTTCTAAAGCAATCATGGTTTTATGGTTTAATATCGCTAGATACTTATTGTTTGGTAAGTTTATTTCCTTCTTTTTTCCATTGATATCAATATCTCTCTCTTGATTCTGTTTTAAGATGTCTAATTTATTTTGTATGTCAAGTAGTTGTTCATCCCAACATTTCTTTTTTTATAAAACAAATTAAAAAATCTTCCATAGAGATAAGCCTTAAGGGCATCCCATATATAGATTTCACTGGTTTCATTAGTAGTATTATTGTCTATAAAGTTCTGAGTTTCTAGATCTAAAAATTCTTTAAATTCCTTTAACTTTGTAATATAGGCAGGTATTATTCTTATTTGGGTATTGTAATTACTGTTAACTATAATTTCAAATAGAATGGGATTATGGTCTGATAATGGACATGTAATTACTTTAGTATCTATTAAGGAATCTATTAAATTATTAGAGAAAAAGACTCTATCAATCCTAGAAAATGTATTATGTCTGTGGGAAAAAAAGTATATAATAAGGAACTATGATTAGCGAAATTGCTTATCTCTTTCAATAGATATATATCTGAGAATTCCTTTAATTTTTTTGGCTGATGGTGAGATTCTTCTTTTATTGCATGAAGTTGAATCTTTTGTATCAAGAATACAGTTAAAATCTCCTGTCAATATTATAGTCTCTATAGATAGTTGTATAATAAGGTCTAGATGCTGTTTCACAGTATCGGTTCCTATTCCTGGGATCCAATATATATTTACTAATGTAAAAATCTTCTTATTTAATTCAATTGAAACAAGACAAAATATTCCTTTCTCATCTCTAAATGTGTCAATTATTTTTGGGCTTGGTAAAGAATTGTTCCATAAAATTGCAACTCCTCTTTTTTTTGAGTGTGTTCTGAACTTACTAGTACTTTGTATGATTTATTATTTAGTCTGACTATATCCTCATTTATTAAATGCGTTTCTTGTAGAAACATTAATTGAGATTTATGTTGTTTGATGAATTTAAATAAGTTACCCCTCTTTCTAGGATTATTTAGTCCATTAATGTTTAGAGAAATACCTCTTAGTGAATTCATTTAAAGGAATATGAAAGGTATAAAAAAATTATTGACCAATTTAATTTATTATTGATAAATGTAGGAATACTGTATGATTGATTGTGTTTAAAGTCTAATACAAATGAAAGCAAAATATTATTTGTTTTTTTATCTGTGGTAGAGAACGTCAAAAGAATGAATGTTATAAAACTCTGATAATAACAATCCCAAACATTATAACCACTTATAACCCACCTGGAGTATACAACTCACAATTTGAGTGACATACTATCACTCAAATTAACCTTCTAATAAATAGCAACCTCCATTCAGCAACTGTCTAATAAGATATAGATATTTAGATAAAATTAATGTGGCTTCATATGAAAACACTATACTAGTAAAATATTCGAACACAAGAACTGTAATAACAAATTAAAAACATTAATAAAATGTCTGTACATTAAGTACTGTTCATCGGATCCGCATAAGTAATAGTAAGATATAACTACAGTTATTCATTTGGAACCTTGCTATAGAAAAAGCAGAATTATTAATACAAGTATTGAACTAGACAATTTTAATCTAAATGCAAAAAATGTAATGAAAAAATCATGTTTTATAATGAGAAGAGAAAAAATGGAAAGAAGAATAGGGAGAAATAATATTTCCCTACTCACCTAGCTTTAGTGCATTTAAATTTTATATACAGTCTGTTATATTCACCTTAGTATGGTATAAACAGTAAATGTCAAACAACAGTTTAAAATTTGTTCTAGCATAATAATCAAATAACTAGAGCTATAGTTCTACTAAAACTTTAGTCCATGAAAATGTAATCTAACATCCATGTGATCCCAAGCATATTGTTAATGTATATATATATTGACTTCGGTGAACCAGTGTATAAAGAAATAACATCTATATATTCTATTGTATTATTATTAACCTTAGTGTATTGACTGCTTAACTTATCACAATGCATATAACTATTCATTAATTGTTCTCTAACAGTTTCAAAGCACTACATAACATGAAAAATCTTTTGAAATAATTATTACAATAAAACTAAGATAACTTATATAGTTATATTTGCATAATACTAATAACATATGTATATATTATTTGTAGGTGAAAATCAATATTTACAAAATTACAATATAAAAGTTAGTAAAATTAATAAAAATAGAATAATGATACTAGAAATCAGGCGCAAATATCTTGGTGTATGCTGCTCGTCATTACTTACGCTTTTAAATTCACTCCCCCTCAAGTTCTTTCTTTAACCGTATCATTTTTGGATATGGGTATGATAAACTGCAGTTTAAAGGCATTAGATATCACTTCTTTAACAAAAGCAGTGAAAGTAATTCCATTTTCTTATGTGTGTTTGAAGATTCTATGCAACTGAGGTAATCACGCCAGTTCAAAGTTCAGTCAAATACATCAGGAGCTGAGCGTCGGGATCAAGAGGGAATAATTATACTTGGAGAGGATTCTCTGGTCTGGTCGCGAGCCCTGTTAACTCTGGATTACACTAGAGTGTCTCAGTGAGAAAATGTAAGTATGCACTTCAAGTTTGAAGCTTTTGAGCACCTCGAGACTTGCCCTGCATTTACAAACCTAGAATCAAATTTAAAAAATTTGGGTTCCCCTGAGGAACACTGATTAGTAGTAATCTTGTTTTGTATAAATATCTGACTATTGTAGCAATGCAGAGAAATACCAGAAGGGAGCAGCCTTTCCCACAAAAGCATTCCAAAATAATCTTGTTGTTAATAAGTGTGATTGTTACTTTTCTGTTTTGGCCATTTTTATTTTCAAACAAGACTAGCCAAGTAAAGAGAGACGAGAATACGGCCTGGCATCCGCCTTTTAATACATACCAAGCTATTAAGTATGCATATGCTCTATCTTTTAATGTTTCAAATTGTTGGATATGCACGGCTATCCCTACTATACATGGTGGTCTAATGTTAGGTACAGTCCCTTTGGGGGCAAATGATACATGGACTAATTTACTATTTGAAACTTCAAAAGTAGCCTTAAAGGACAAAATAGCATTACCCCTCATGGGTCGCCAGAATGGAACTGTGTGCTTCCAGAGAATGGGCAAGATTAAGGTTGGATGGAGTCAGTGTAATGTAACCATAATTCATAACTGTACAATAGATGGGCACTGTGCAATGAGTTTCAAGCCTATAAGAGTGCTTGTTAATAGTACAGGGCTTATTAATGACACAAGTTTCTTTGAAAAAATGTTATCTGTGTATGATCTGTTGTTTAAAGGGCTGCAAGACAAAGGAAATCACTCTGTTCCAGTCAATATTACACTTAAAGTAAATGATTGTCATTTTATCTGTGGTAGAAAAGCATACAAATGGTTACCAAGGAATTGGTCAGGCAGTTGCTTTTTGGGTTATTTAGCACCAGCTGTAAGACATACATTTTCTCTTCCCCAAGGTAAAATACGAAATGTACGTGCTGTTAATAAACCTGTTAATCCCGTAGGTAACGTTGATGCATCCTGGATCTATCACCATGATTTGGCCCATAGTAGCAGCAAGGGGCTATCACACATGGACTTGGGCGATAATGTTATTTCCTGGGCTGGTATTCGTCCAGCTTATGGGACAGTAAAATCCATTTGGGAGCTCAGAAAACTGTCAAAACTGTTAAAAACCCTGAGCAATGCAACTTTTTCTGCGCTAGAATTGGTGACGGATGAGTTAACTGCAATAAGGAATGTAGCATTGCAGAATCGTATGGCGCTCGATTTCACCCTAGCGGCAAAAGGAGGTACTTGCGAGTGTTGTCCGTTCATTATAGACAACGAATATGACATTAACAGCCATCTGGAGATCCTACAACAAGTTTCTGAACTTACAAAACCAGGACAGAATCCATTAACTGACTTTTTCCAAAATTGGTTTGGAAATTGGGGAACAGTACTTATGAATGTCTTAATTGCTATATGTGTTGGTGCCATTATATTCCTACTGTTGGGTTGTTGTTGCATTCCTTGCATCCGAATGATAATATCAAATGTATTGTCTTCCAATGCAACTAAAGCTTATTATTCTGAATATACAGAACATGAGTCATGCGAAAAACTGTATGAATAAAATGTATTACTGATGATACAAAGTGTTGTTGGGGGGGAAATGTAGTAAGAATCTTTGTGTTCAACATCTTTGTATCATGTATAGTAAGGGTTAAAATGTGAAACTGCATTGCGTGCAAAGAAATAAGCTAAAATAAGTTGTTTTTCTTTTAAAGGATTTGCTGACCAAAGAGGAATGCACAGATGATACCTTGATCCAGGCACAAGCTTATCTTGTGCCTGACCTCAGACCATCTAAGGCTCCAGGATGTGAATTTATAGCTTTGAGTGAAATTCCTTGTCTAGTAACCAGCCATTGTGTACGTGCAGGAGAGGGTATAAAAACCCATGTGAAATGTACAGAATTTAGACTGCTGACATACCATGTACTTTGTAGCATGTCTCCATGCATGTAAAATAAACCTTTTTGCTTACTTTTATCTGCGTGATTCTTCCAGTATATGTTAAGAGTATTAAAATCTTTTGACAGAAAGTAATAAATTACTTTAGCAACATCATGAAACACTAAACACCCTTTTAATTATATAAGCAATGCAATAGAACTATTTGATATTCATTTTAAATAAGAAGATTAAGATTATAAATTGTAACGTTCAAAATAACAACAAAGGAAAATATTAAAATAATAACTTACCAGTTGTCTCAATTTCCTTCTCCCCAACTTCTAAGTTTTATGCAAGTAATTCAGGCATTATTGGTCTTATATGCAGTGAAGGTAGAGTCACTTCTTATGTTTTTGCTTTGGTTCTGTACTAATCCATGTTCCATTTTCAGCAAGTCTTTTTGTTCTTGTATTTATCCACTCCATATCTTCAACTTTTGCTAGTATTTTGTTTGTTTTAATGTATGAGAGGGCAGAATCTACATCTTCAAATATATTTGTAGTGTTTTGATGAAAGATTTTCAGTCTAGCAGGAAATAGTAATTGTGTTTTTATTTGTTTTTTCTTTAATTCTCTAATCAAAGGTAAAACGTTTTTTCTTTTAGATAATACCAAAGGAGAATAGTCATTGTCAAAACGTATCAAATTGTCTTTTATTTTGATTGGAGCTTTAGACCAAGCAGTTTTAAGGACAATTTCTTTGTCATGAGAATATAAAAATTTAACAATTACAGACCTTGTTAAGTTAGTTTTACTATTTTTTGATGACACTAGAAACCTGTGAGTTCTCTCAATTCCATAGGAAAGAGCCTCAGGAAGATCTAAAACTTCAGGTATCCAGGATGATAGAAATCTCTCCATATTATTATTTTCTATATTTTCAGGTAAGCCAAATATTCTTATATTATTACAATGGGGCCTATTTTCAAGGTCATCTATTTTTGTTTGAAGTAATGTATTTTGCTTTAAAAGAAATTCTATGTTGTACTCACCTTCTTGAATCTGAATTTCCATGTCATTTAAGGATGTTTCAATCCCAGAAATGAGTTGTTTTTGTTGCTGCATATTCTCATGAAGAATGTCCATCTGCTTTGAAGATTTTTCTTTAAAAGTATCTAGTTTCATATCCAATCTGTCTATTTTGGAAGTTAATTATTGGATGTTGGTTAATAAAGATTGCAGTTCCTTTTTAAAAAGTTACGTCAGTATGTGAAATTTTGGTGAAGCTCATGTTGTTGTCTGTTGAAAAAAACTTCTTACTGCTGATTTGACAAGAAAATTAATAGTATCAAAAATTTTTTTTTAATACTATCCAAGTATATGTTATAAATAATCCAATGGTATAAAAATGTCCACTGTTAGGATAGTATTTTTTAAAAATTCCTGTCAAAAATAATTTGAAAAGACAGAGCTGAAGTGAAAGGCTGCTACCCAGAGCTCATGCTAGCCATGCCCCCCCCCATCCATTACCTTTCAAAGGCATTTAATCAGGGTGCTGACCACTGGTCCCTCAGCACATGCCCATCTCTGGCCTTCCTGTGCACCACCCAAGTAGCAGTAGCATCCCTAAGTAGATTGCAATTGCGTGTCAACCCCAGTAGTTGCAACAACCTCACAGCCCGCCAAACGTACCTCTGGCAGTTGATTGTTGCCCAAGCTAACAGGTGCTGCCATACTGCTCCCCTAATCACCACACTTAATAACCCAATATGATTAAAAAGCCATAACATTGCTAAAGAAGGCCCACACAGACATCACACTCTAAAGGAATCTACCGAAAATGCCAAGGAGTAAATCCCCTTAAACCAATTCAGCTTACCAAAAAAAAAAAAAATAAAAAATGATTACATTTACCAGTGTAGACCACCTGTCATCTACAGCCAAAGCCCACTAGTAACCCACAAACAAGCATACCAACAAAAATCTACTTTCCGAAATAGCAACCAAAGAAAACCATACAAGTAACTTTTTTTTTTTAATGTAGTCCAACTCTTTTCGGACTGCATTGCAAACTGTCTACCCCCAACTAACAGATGTCGAGGCTTACCTACAAGAACAGATGACAAAGACAAGCACTTTCATCCTTAAACCTGAATCCCAGACCCATAATTACCGCTAACTCCCCTTAGACCTATTGAAGCTACGGGCCTAACAGGATTGGACAACAATAGCTCCCCATAAGTGCCACTCGGACCACACGCATGCTCCAAAGCAGTTTTATTTATTTATTTTTTTTATCATCCTCTCAAGATGTAATCCCAAAACATCTTTAATTAAAGAAAACAGCGTAATAACCTTTATTTTCACAAAAGATTACATTTTGTACTTTGCACAAACTACAAGTACGGCTTGTCCTGAAAAATCTCACGTTTCCGCAAACAATGTCCATTTTTGGACAAAGTGGCAACCTTAAAAGATGAACTGAAGTGGAACACATTTCAAATATATGTACAGGAGCATAATTAAACCACTCTAAAAGGCTACATTAAATGAAATTCAGGGGGCTGCTATCTCCTGTCTGTTAACCGGCTTCATACGCCCAAAAACACTAAGGCAACAAACCTCAAGAACAGTACCTAGAATATCATCAATTTTGGCAGTAAAATTATGCACTATTCCCTAACTACATACTAACAATTTCACATGATTAATTAAAGCTACCTATTAAAGCCACCAGAATCACAATCATCAGAACTAGGCTAAATGTATTAAACTTACTTTTTGCGGCAAGCAACACACACAAAAATAATCCTACAGCCATTTTGCCAAAGCATTTTAATGCCCCCAAAAAGAAATAACAATAATACTTTCTTAACATTTATAACAAAGAACACCCTGAACAATGAGGTCAGGCAACACTCCTTTTTGAAACCTCTTCGAAGTCAAAGCACGTCCAAAAGGAAACTCCAGTTAGTATCCAGTTAATAACAAGCCACTAAAGCACCAGATGAATAAACAACCCCCACACACACACACACACACACACACACACACACACACACACACACACACACACACACACATATATATATATATATATATATATATATATATATATATATATATATATATATAGATATATAAAGTAAAGGAAACATGGGCGACTCTACAAGAAAATTCCACTTGCCATGCAGTCACCTCTACTAACCTCGAGTCTGGTTCTACGAAAAATTTTTTGTGTGCATGCGTGTGTGTGTGTGTGTGTGTGTGTGTGTGTGTGTGTGTGTGTGTGTGTGTGTGTGTGTGTGTGAACAGTTACTTAATATTTAATTGCAACATTAGCTAATGAAACGATTGCCATTCTGTAAACAGGGCACTGCTATGCTAATCATCCCTGCCCCTATTCCCCTCAACTGTTAGACTTGCGATGAGCATGCGTGACCCGACATATACACCACCAAGCCTGCAGAAAAAAAAGCTAACACCATCTTGTCCCATCCTGAAAAGATTGCTAAGACCTCTGATCTTGAGTTTGCATATATTTTATGTATTAAACTGTCGGGTTTAAAATATCTGATCATGACTATTAGCATGAAATAACAGTAAAATCATCGTACATAACAGGAAAGTCCAACTCTTCCTAGTCCTCACTTCTCTAAGCCATCAGCCCATACTCACCAGCACCAAGTGGCACAAATCTCGACAAGTATTCAAAACTACCTCCCCATAGCCATCCTCACTGAAGAGAAGGTGGGTGAAGAGGAAGAAAGGGAAAATATGGATGCAGCCCGTACAAGATTACAGTTCATTTTGAAATAAATATACTTAGTATAAATAAATTGATGTATTGTAGCTCATTTACTTTGATACTCACTTTACCTGTACACTTGTAAAAGGGGGCACTACCAAGTGCCGTAAGCCACGGAAGAAAAGAAAAACAAATGGTGCTGCCCCTCCACCCCTCCCCCCCAACCGAAGGAGAAAACAAACCCCAAACAACTGCAACTGAAACAGCAATGTCGAACACCAAAGCCACTACACCACCAGTCATAACCATGCTGACACTAAACAAAGACCTTTCTTTTTTCTTTCTTTCTACAATACAAGATTAGCTTCAAAGAACCATCTTCACCATATCCATTCAACCTGGGAAAAGATCAATGCAAAGCAAGTCCACCCACTCACAATCAGCAATCCCTGTCCCCAGATCAATCCACCACCTCTGAAATCCAATATGCAAAACTGATGCAATCCTATGCCAAGCATTTAATAAATGTAACTAATATCGCAATATCATAAAGCAAAAACTGTAATGGGTAGAACAGACATAAAAGTGAATATTTCCTATGATCTTGCCACAAAGCAGACCTAAGCCAATGCCATAAATTAGAATGAAATAATGGTTCAATTCCAAAACCACGTTTAGTATGAGAAAGAGGTACCTCAAACATGTGAAGGGCAACAGGGATACAAGTGAGTTCAAAAATGTTTTTCCCTTTTTCTTCAATGCAATATATGCCAGTGAAGAAGTATGCAGACCTTTATGGCAGAATTCCCCTTATTCAAAGTTCTAAAAATTTGGTGTGTGCACGTCTTCTATATCTGGAGTAAATGACTCATTTCTCAGAAAACCCTTTGCAGCTGGAGAACGTTGTACCACAATTTACACAGTTCAGGGTAAGCATACCTCAAGACAAGGCTTCTACAAGTAGAATCACAGGAGAAATCTGATCTGTGGAACTGCTCCGGTGTGGAACAAACCCAAGATGTGAGAATGAAGCCAGGTATATTCTGTGAAAACCAAATAGCTGAATGACATGCCAGAGACACAGTCCCATACCTCCTACTGAGTGATAATAAGGCCAAATGCTGCCACAAACAAAACAAATGAGCATGAAAGCACAATCAAGGCACCCACAAACTCAGGCAGAGAGCAGAAACCAAAAGTAGTAGTATCCAGCCTCATAAGTCATACCCGAACACCCAACAACTACAAGAACTCAACACAGGAAACGGGCATGAACCCAACCACCAACGGAACAAGCAAAGCTTAAAAAAATTGTTTTACACAAACTGAACCACATGACCACCCCAACAGCCAATAGATGAGAATAACCAACTAAAGTTCCAAGCCCAACATCACTGTCTCCCCACAGGGCCTACCCACACTGGTACCTACCTCAGGACATCTTGGACGTAACTTGCTGACTCTAAGCTTAGCAAGTTCATGCCAACTGTGACTCCTACTCCAGTTATACTTGCCTAACATCCTTTAAGCCCCTCTCTACCCCTACCTCACTTCCTCCCAAACTTCATCCATTCATATTTAACCCTATCTTCCCCCATCCTCCTAATTCCTGCTACTCTATTTATCTAACCCCCCCCCCCCAAAGATATCCCTGGACAAATTGGTCTGTTCTAAACTGCATTTAGTAGTGGTCAGCATTTCTTTCTCTGTTCCAGAACTCTAGTGGAGTAATCATTGTCAAATCTAATCAAGTTTGACTTGTATTTTAGGGGAGCTTTCCTCCACACAGATTTAAGCATTAGTTCCTTTTCCAAGTAAGACAGAAATGTTATCACAATTGATCTAGGAGGTATAATAGTTGAGGTTGAAGCTGGTTTTCCTAAAGCTCCAAGCGCCCTTTCTATGCCATATGAGAGACCTAATATTTCAGGTATCCATGTATTTAAAAAGGAAATAATGTCCTCACCTTCAGTTCTCTCAGGTAGACTGAAGATTCTAATGTTTGTTCTTCTTTCTCTATTTTCTAAATCATCTACTTTATTTAATAGCCAGCTGTTCTGTTTAAGGAGTGCATTCTGTGTTTCTTCTTCCTTGAGTCCTCCCTCAATATCATTTAAGGAATGCTCAATATTTGTTATTTTAGTTTGGTGTTGCTGATACATTTCTCTCAGGACATCAGTTTGCTTTTGGCAGTTTTCTTTGAGATTCTCCAAGTTCCCTTTAAAATCATCTATTTTCAGGGAGAGTTCTTGTAGAGAAGCAGTCACCAATTGTAGTTCCTTTCTCAAAGCCATATCAAAGTGAAAATTCTTTGCGAAGTTCACTCCCTCAAGATCTGAATAGTCTCCAAAATAATTTGACAGGAAAATATCTATTAAAATACTCCAAAATTTCAAATTATATAGATTATAGCTTAATTAACAAACTGGTTGTTTTTGTTAAAGAAATTTTAATATTTCCCTAAATTTTATAATAGTTTTATGGAGCTCTGAAATTGTGCTGCTTTCAGTTGGCCATTCAGGCTCCGCCCCCCCTAAAGAATGCCTTGTGATTATCCTTAGCTAGGGATGCTAATTTAGTTTTGTAATTAGTTTTAGAAGACTTTACAGGATGTCTAATTTGCTTGTTCAAGCTGTGGGTGTGTTCCTCCTCTGCTGAGACCATTCCCTCTTGTTCTTCAACGGCAGTTTCTTTCTCTTGTTGTGTAACCTATTTATGCTAGATGTCCACCAGGATGGCTTGTTTTTTTTTTGTGAGGACCTTGTTTTGATCCATTCTGGTATGGCTGAGTCTATAAATTTGTATAGGTGTTTATACAGTGCATTTGTGTACAGCTCCTTATAGGTGTCATTGCTGTCAGTGGTGGCAGGGGGTTTGAAACTATTCATGCCATCGCTTAGGAGACTATAGTTTGTTTTGGAGAAATTTTTCAACCTTTTTGCTCCTGAAGGGAGGTCAGGTACAACTGTTATTTGAACAAGACTGATTTATGATCGGACTTTACTAGGGAGGGTCCCACACATGGGGTGGTGCAGCAATCCCCCATGTTGTTGAGTACTAGGTCAAGGACATTTGAGGCTCTTGTGGGGGTGCAGACTATCTGTTCTACAGCATTTGTGTTAGCAAAGTCCAGGAACCTTACAGCAAATGTGTTTATGCTCATACATGTTTGCCAATCAATGAAAGGATAGTTAAAGTCACCCATGACCAGGGTGATTGGCTGTATTGTGAGTGACTTAAGTAGGTCTAGGTAGGCAGTGTGTTTTTTGTGGCTCACGGTGGGGGACCTATCACTAACAATGATGTGGAGGGGAGTCTTTCCTATGGTTACTTAGACTTGGAGTGACTCTAGGGAGTCATACTGTTTAACCACTCTTGAAGTGTATTTGTCTTTAATGAAGATGGATACACCTCCTCCTTTGGCCCTTTCATGTTCATTTTGTGGTCTGAATGTGTGGAAGGCACTGTAGCCTTGCATAGCCAGGGTACTCTCTGCAGCCTTGAACCATGTCTCTATGACTGCAAAGACATCAACATCTTCCAGAGTAAGGAGTGCTTCCAGTGACTGCAGTTTCTGATTTAGACTCCTAGCATTACACAGCATAACCTTGAGTTTGTCTCTAGAGGATATTTTTACATTGGGAATTTTGTTTGTATGGCCTTGCCTAAAAAGGCACTATAGGAGAGGCAAGTACCTTTGCCAGTAACAGAAAGCCAAGAGGTGACAGGTGAAGACCATCCCTGACAAAGCAGCATGATCTATTGACCATATCATCCCAGGCTGGCAGATACTGGGTTCCCCTGGACTGACACCAGAAGCTAAGCCAATTGTTGTAGTCAATTATTTTTTGGTTGTATTGAGGCATCATCCTAGGTGAAGGTAAAATGCTACTTAGGGCTAGGCACATACCTGCCTCAGACACATAATCTGAAAACTCAGTCATGTCTCTCTTCATATAGTCCAGTGAGGTACATCACCAGTCATTCACTTCAACATGGACTATGACAGAGTCATAACAGTGCTTGCTGTTGAGAGACTTGAGTGCATTCATGATTTGATGGATCTTGGCACTTGACAGGCAGCTGAGAGTGACCTTCTCCTTGTCAAGCCTGGTAAGAGGGACATCTGTGTGTCTCACTATGGAGATGCCTACAAACAAGACATTTGGTTTGGAGGTGTTTTGCCTTAGGGGCTTATTGAGTGAGACACTGATATGTGTGTTTTTATGTATAGTGGATTCTGTTGGGACTGTATTGTGTGCAGAAGGTTTGTGCTTGTGAGACCTCTGCTCTTTTGATAAACTTCTAGTGAGTACTTCAGCATATGTGGGTTTATGTGTTATGCTCTTGATTTGTGGAAGAGGTGAAGTGTGTGTGCTGACAACCTGTTTGATATCTGATTTGTTGTTATGTAAGAAAGAAAGAGAGGCAGCATTGATCCCAAATTCATAGTATAGATACATCTCTCACATATTAGGAGTAATAGGTTGTAACTATACATGAAGTAATTGCTACATTGCATCAGGATGCCCATGTCAATCAGGCTGGCTGGAGAAATTGTGGGAAACTGTCCATTATAACAGGTGTATTCTGTAATTAGTAGTAGGGAGTGGGCTAGATGGACCAGGATCTGCAGGGCTAGTAAAGTCAGCTAATCAATGAGGGCGGGGGTTAGGAGTAGAAACCTGGGTCAACGCCTCAAAATGTGCAGCTGAGTTGCTCTCCGGGCAATAGTGCGCAACTGCGTTGTGTGACAAGAAGCAGGGAAGCTTAGGAGGATTCCCTAGCAGTCATCTAGGGAAAATTTATATTTTAAAGTGTTTACGTCTATACACGACAGTGCTAAACCCTGTTGCACAGTGCATAGCTATGCGCAAATGTGGTGCTTAAATACAAGCACATTTAAACAGTTCTAACACAGTCTGCCAATAGAAAAGCTGCTCACAGAGCCTTCATTCCAGCTATCTCCAACTTAGATGGGTCCTGAGCTACACATTTCTTCCACAATGGTGCAGGAGGGCCCTCTTAATCTAAGATAGCTGGTTTTAGAGCTCAAGTGATGTCAAACAGTCTAGATTCAGCAAGTCTGAATGTAGCCTATGTACACCACTGAAGACAAACACTTTAAAATGAAAATAACACCAAGGCAAGGGGAAAGGTACCTTCAATTTAATGAATAGTTAGCGCTTTCATCTTGACAAATATCAAAACCTTCAATTGTTTACAGGAAGGGTTAAAAACTTAAAAAGTTGGATGGAGAGACCATTGAAACCAAAACCCCAGGGACATGGAACATGGTCCATGTCTAGGTGTGGGTTTTGTAATTATTGTTCTCTCATCAATACTGGGGAGGTGTTTTGCTTGAATGGCTATGTATTATGTATTTAGGGGAAATATAACTGTAACAGCTCTGGCGTTGTGTATGGAGCCTTGTGCCAGGACTGCCCAGCTTTTTATGTCGGGAAGACTGAGCGGAAATTAAGATCCCGCATTTATGAACATTGTTACAAAAAGAAAAAGCTGACAAATGCTCCATACCATCATATCCAGGAAATCCCTACACATAGTTTTAAATTTATAGTACCTGAACAGCTTATGAAAAATAGTAGGGGTGGTCCTTGGCGACTTTGGTTGGAGGAAAAAGAGCTGTTTTGGATTCTCCGCCTCAAAGTGGTTGGTTGGCCAGGATTAAATGAGCTTGCATCCATCGGATGTATTTTAAAATTAAAGGCTTTATTAAGATAATAGGTGAGGGCATAACCTGGTTATTTCATTTATTTTAATTATTAGTTTTTATGCCTTCAATATGTTTTTAACATGTGATATTATGGTTAAATATGCCTACATTTTTACAGATTTTTTTCTGCCTTTTGTGTGTGATTTACTGATGTGTCTTTAAATATTAATTGAATGTTAATTGAACTCATGATGTCAGATCCTGTGGTTTCTTTTTAAAAATTACTTTTGACTTCTTGTACTTTGAGGAAGGTTTGATATTTGTCAAGACAAAAGCGCTAACTATTCATTAAATTGAAGGTACCTTGCTCCTTACCTTGGTATTATTTTCGTTTAAACTGAATGTAGCCTATGCCATTTAAGGCCGATGAAGCAAAAACAAACAAGAGCAGAATAAACAGGTACAGCAGCAAAAACAGTATAAAATGAAGCAACAACAGTATAGTGAACAACAGTACACAAGTGCAAGAATAAGGCTTGAATTCTACTTTTGTTTTGAAGATTTCAGTGGATGCCTTGGATTCTCTTAGGTTTGCATAATCCATAAATTAACAGTACAAGCTCCAAAGAGGTAAAATAAATAACAAATATAATGAAAAGTATAATCATTTCAAAAAACTCACACTGTGTAGTGATTTATTTTTGTAGCTATTACTTGTTAAAAACACATTAAGTCAAAGCTCAAATCTTTCATGTGTAGCTTTGCATTCTTCAGTGATACAAACAATAGGTCCGTCGATGCACATTTATAGTCTAACTAGCATAGGACTGCTAATTCTGAAATTAGCACATTACATGTATCATATTAGTATAGCATAATATTTAACAATAGTGAGCATCTCTTCATCAGTCCATCACATTCCTTTAAGACACCATCAGGCTGGGTTTGTTAATCATACATCCAGTATACACATCACAAATGCATCAGTTAATATAATCTAAGCAACCAACTACCTTATTAACTCCCATATTTAACTCCCATATAGTAGTCCTAACAGACTGAGAAATATTTTTGGCTCTATCTCTTTGATCTTTCCGTAGCAAATAGTGTTTTCCTTTGCTTCTCCATTCCAAGCCTTATTGGCCATCAAAACTCTGTACAATAACCCACAGGCTAGTGTATTGACTTACTCATAATCTTGTCCCCTCTCCCCCTGCATCATGCTATGAGTCAGGCTTTATTTTGCCTTTTTAGGCATTGAACCCCATGGTACAGGTCATATCTCAGTATGTTTCCATGGCTAAACTGTCCTTTTATGGAACCCAGTCTAAGGGTTATTTGTTTGCTGATGACTGCAAGATTATTTTACAAAACCTATTATCTTACCTCCTTGTATTGGTGGAGCCTGTCTTTTACTTTACTTCCTTATCCATTGCTCTGACCTGTCTGAAAATGTTTTTAAAACTGAAGTGTTCTCAGACAGTAGGGCTGCCCAGGATCTAAAGGCCATAGAATTAGGAGGTCAAAGCTAGAATCAGAGGTTCTGCAGCTAAGTGGCATAGAGGGTCATGGGTAGTGTGTGATATAAGAATGCCAAAGATGCTGAAAAGTGCGGTGTACGAAGCAGATGTGCAACCAGTGCTTCAGTATAGCACAGACACCTGGGCAGTAAAAGCAGAGCAAGTGGGTATACTTGCATGGAGGGAGATGAAGTTCTTGAGATTAAGTATTAGAATGCATAGTGTGAAACTGATGAGGAGATGAGGAAACAGCAGAAGTTAAACTAGCCTCAGTTAAAGCAGGTTAAGAAGAGCATATACAGTGGTTAAGTCACATGTGCAGGAAAGTAGAAGATGATTTGGTGAAAACATTTGAAAGAGGCAGGTAGAAGGCAAAAGCAAACAAGGAGATCCACCCAAAAAAATGAATGGATTGTATGCGAGAAGATCTGCAAATGTCAGGCATGACTGTTGAAGAAAGTACGAGGATGGCACTGTATTGAAAGATTTATTGAAAGTTGACATGACAATCCTGCTATAGTATTTCAAAAGTAATTATTCAACTAAAAATACGATTAGTAAATTTGAACGTGTATCTTTCCATGAAGTACTCAAACCCCGTACCCCTCATACCTTTCAACTGTCCAGATTTACACAGAATGTTCACGTTTTTGCCTCATAATTCTGGTTTGATCCTCATGATTTGTAGTTTTCTGGCAAATCACTGAGTACTGAAATTACTAAATGACATATATTTCAGTTTCAGACTTCATATCCTTCAGAAAAATGCATGCTACTACAAATTTTGTTACTCTACCTACTTTTTAAGTTTATAAGAGCAATATTTAAAGTATATCCCCATTTTTTGGCCTTTGACCCCCATTATTTTAGGCTTTATCCAGATTTTCTGAGCTAAGAGATAGAGATGTATGGCGCCCCTTACCTACAAAAAAATACTTATATCAGTAAGTTGCCAGAAGCTCAGCAAGTCTCTGTAGCAGGATGAAGGCTAGACAAGACGACTTCAGTATCATTTTAGCTCAAGCAGTTGATCTAACTACTCTCAGGCATTATGCAATCCTCTCTCAGCATGAAGTATGCACTACATAAGCTTTATCTCTTTGTTGTTTTAACTCTTGTTCTGCAAATGTGTATGCCTGCATGCGTATGTCTGCAGATGTACGTGTGTATTACGTATTTTCCCTTCTGCTCCACTTATTGTGACTCTTAGCAAATATTTTCCAGTGCATTTTTTTTTTCTATTCAAACTGTCATTTGCCTTAGAGTTAGAGACCTTTTATAAACATACTATTAATTAAAAAATATTGGTCATTGAATAGGTGCAGATAAAAAGTATGTTCTCTAAGAAAATAATTTGCTAACAAGCCAAGCTTCAGTGATAGACTAAAAACAATCCTTTTTACTCAAAAAGCTTAGAGGAGTTCATGTTATGAGCAATGACAGCATTTGCAAAGTAGAAGATACCAATCTACAGTAATTTAGTAAAAATATGTCACTTTGCAAATAAATAGTGCAAGTGTTAAAAAAACAGATGAAGGACTAAGGTTATGATTAATCTGGGAGTTTCCATTACCAAGAGCATCAGTCTTTCACTCAGACATTATATCAGTGAAGTGAAGAGCATGAGAAAGTTAATGCATTCTCTGCCTTCCTGCATGTGTGGAATCCTAATCATTTTTTCAAGCACTGATTAATCTAATCAAGAGAGTTCTAACTAGTGTTTGGACCAGAAACAAACCAAGGTGCTCTGACAACTGAGTCATTTGTGCTGTAATAAATTAAGAAATCAACTGCAAGTAGACTCTAGGACAGGGTATTAAAAACTGCAAAAACAGGACAAAGGGTTGGAAAAACTAAAGTATCTGCTCCACCTTCTGAATAACCTGCTGACTGTGCAAATGTTAGAAGCAGTTTGTGATTTTTTTTTAACTGCAGACTGTCAGACTGCATTTCCTACAGTTCTATAGCACATCATTACAGGTCTTACCAGACAACAGCTTTAAGGCTTAAGGCTTGAAATATGGCAAATGGTTTTAATTTAGCAGTTTTCTAATCTTTACTACTATATATTTTTAAAACTCTAGCCTAGGCTTTAGCAGACATGAGATTTCATGTAATACCCACAACAAAATAAGTTTTCACACTCCAAAATTATTTGCAAGACAGATCCATAAAAATGACTCCTGTCCCATGTCCTTATGTGTTCTCTGTTTTGAAACCTTTAACTTTGATGGTGGCAACAGAATAGATTCTGCGGTAAGAGGCTATGATGCCCAAAGCAAATTGATTTTTTAACAGACCTAGGAAAACAAACAACATAGATGAAAGTTAAAGAACAATGCCCCCCCCCCAAACATACGCACTCACACACACACTTTTTATATTACAATCTTACCTGCAATTCGCAATTCTTAGTTTCCTTTGGGCTATTTGAAATAATTTACCATTCTCACTCACACACACACGCGCGCATGCACACACGCACACACACACACACACACACACACACACACACACACACACACACACTCACATGCCTTTATGTCCAAATAAATAAAATAACTAGTGTTCAGAGATAACGATATGTCAGAATTTGATAATGTTTCATGTATTTTAATGTTAGGCCAAACAGCTTGACTAGTCTTGGGTAAACAAACAAAAAAAAAACTATAACCATTCTTATGATGCTGCTCACAGAAGAAATCCTGTCCAGACCTCTACAAATTCCAAAGAAGACGTTATTGCACAGTTTACAGCAAAATCACAAAAAGTCACTCTGTGAGCAACAACATAAACAAAAGAAGCTACACAACCGTGAACCTAGCACCATCAAATGTCCATTGTGCTGTCCAGGAAAAGTGCCAGTGAATGACTGAAACTGTGGCATCAGGCAGCGTTGTGCCAGAATGAGGCTGCATGCAAAGGGTTATTCTATACCACTGATAAGAAACAGTAAAGTGGTTGTTAGGATCCATAACAACAAAGTAACATTATCACAGAACAGCTATTCCTATAAAAATATCCCATCTGCAAGATTGTTACAAATGTTAACTAGCTAACATGCCTAATTAGATGAAAGTGTTGATGCATAATGCAAAGTTCTAGAGGGCTGGCATACTGGTTAAGGTCCTTGCCTAATAGACATTAACTTACGTGATTTCTTTTATTGGGGTAGGTATTGTAAAATCACAACAGGGTACCATTTGAATATCATCAGACCTAGTTTCATGCCATCCTCAAGAAGCTGCCGTAGAAACCAAATATCCTTAACACCCCTTCATGTTTTCTTTTCAGGCCCACACAATCACATCTTACAGTAAATGAGTGTGACAAATATACACCAACTTATCTTGCTGACTTAAATTAGCAGCAGAAGGCAAAACTTAAAACTCTGTAACCTTACTTAACCCTAAATGTAATAAAGAGGCAGCCAGAAAGTCCTCCGTCTCCTTACTTTTATGAAGCCCATTCTAAATGTGACTCGGCTGCCTCTGAATAAAGAAAATCCCCAACTTCCGGACTTTTCCTTTTAATACCATAGGCTTGCAGCTGTGGCCTGATCACTTACACCTGGGAATATTCCAATTTTCCAGGGCCTACTATATAGCAGCCTAACCACAGACAATGCCATGGCAAAGGGAAATAAAAGCCTTGACTATGACCCAGATGTTTTGCATTTGATTAGCAGTAACAGGCAGGGGCATTGTGATGAGTCATGCCTGGTAAGCTCTCCTAGAGTGGATGATTAGCAGTATGCATCACCACTCCCAGGTTGTAATGTTGGGAGCATGCTTCAGAGAAAAGTGTTATCAATGATTCTGATTTGAGGGCTGTGCCTATTCACCTCTCCCAGCAAGCATCATCACTCCCAGGTTGGAAGGTTGGGTACATACATCAGAAAAGTGTCATCAATGATTCTGATTTGAGGTCTGTGTCTATTCAGCTCTCCCAGCATGCATCACCAGTTTTAAGATGGAAGATTGGGAGCATGCATCAGAAAAGTAATAATTCTCAGTGTGGCAGGTTGGCATCATCATGCCTCTCAACTGCCCAGATTTTTGCAGAATGTCCAGCTTTTTGCCTCATAAATTTGGTCTGCTCCTCATAAAATTTGTGGATTTCAGGCAAATCGTTGAGAATTGAAGTGATTAAATAATGACATCCACTTGAGTTTCAACCTTCAGAAAATGCATGCTAACACAAAACCTGTTATTCTAGCAACTTTCTATATTTGTAAGAGCAATATGTAAAATATGCCCCTAGTTTTGGGCCTTTGTCCCCTATTATTTTAGGCTTTGTGCAGACTTCTTGTGCTAAGAGGTTGAGAGGTAATGGCATCATGCATCAGAAACATGTTGGCATCACTGATTCCATGAAACAAAGAATGAGATGATGCATTTACTTGCAAGGCAGTAAGGCTTATGAGGCTTATGGTACCACAGAGGGGGAGACAGCCTCTCATTAGTCCACTGTATACCAACCCACTCAGGGTTCATGGATGCATGCAAAGAAATGGTAAGGCATATATGTAAAAACACCACTTTACCTGAGACATTGGCTTAGCAATCAGGTCTTATTACCTTCCACCTGTGAGGAGATAATTTAGAAGCTAAATTCCCTGAACCCCACCCCTCTCAGTTTTCTTTAGGTGTACTCATCAAACCTAGTAGTGGGAAATCATTCTACACATGCTCAACATTCAAACTGTAAATACAACCATCATCTGACTCTAGCTATAGATTCATGTATACTCAATATCAAATGAACACTGCCCTACACTAAAACCTCAGACTACCAGGAA
This sequence comes from Protopterus annectens, assembly GCF_019279795.1. NCBI lineage: Eukaryota > Metazoa > Chordata > Ceratodontiformes > Protopteridae > Protopterus > Protopterus annectens. The sequence continues at coordinate 305,547,404 of NC_056738.1, read as the reverse complement.
AACAAAGTCCAATGAGAGACAGCATCATGGATTCAAATTCAAATTCAAATTTCTTTAAGTGCCTCCTGACTAAGCACCACTACAAAGGATAAAGCATTAAAAACTATAACATTATAAAACTTAAGATATGGCTAACCTTCATAAGAAGGTCAAAAGTTAAGTTTTGTCTGAATGCTTAAAACCATCAAGAGTCTGGAACATCACCCTAAAAAGAGGCTGCAAAGGCACATCCTCTGATGCACCAAAGGAACATTCCCAAGGGTCAACTAGGCAAACCCTCATCAAGCATCTGTGACTGGAAGAATAAAGAGTGTGTGCAGACTGATACCTGCTAAGATGTCCCCTAAGAAGGGGATCAAAGTTGTGAATGGCAAAATAAACTACAGCAAGGACTTTATTGTTAATTTGAGACTGAATAAACAGCTAATGGAACCTATGCAGTGACAAATTAATACAGTGACATCTTGATAACCCAGTAGGCAGCCAGGCAACAGAGTCCAATACCAGCTATAGTCTGTCAAGCTCAATATTTGGTAGACCCAGGTAGAGGGCATTGAAGTAGTCCAGCTGGGAAGCAACCAGAATAAACACAGCCATAGGTAAGTCAGATGATGGAATTAGATGCCTAATCTGGGATATATTCCTCAGATGATAGTAAACAAATTTGAAAGTAGCAGAAACTTGGTCCTTAACAATGAGGTGATCATCAAATATCACACCTAGATTATGTACCTGGGAAATTAATTCAGGTTTGCTGCCACTGTAAATTATGCCGGGTGGAAAAAACTTTAAGAGAGGAATTGTGAATGTGGGCATGAATAATTACTGCAGTTGTCTTCCTGGCCATACTCAAGACATCCAAGCAGGATATTACAAAGCTAATTGGACATGGTTCAAGTCCACAGGTGGTCAAGCACATTCTAGAGACCAGGATAATGAAATCTTCATAATCAAGAATATCAAACAGATGGCTTGAAACTGCACAGTTCTTAACCTGCCAATGTAGCAGACAATGTAGATTGCTTCAAAGGAAGGTGGTCACAATTATCCCCAAGTTATCTAACTTCTCTTCAATTTCTGGTAGAATACAAGCCAATATAGCTTTGATTCTACTCCATATTCAATACCTCATGAGGAATGTTCCAGTCCTAGTGTTGCCCCCAAAACTGGGGCTTATCTAACATCTCAATGATGCTGTTCTGGGACAAAATGGAAGAAGAGTACCTGCTGCAGTCAATATATAGGATATAGGGCAGTTGGGAGCTACCCCATGTAGAAAGTCATACAGTAGCTTTTAAGCTGAATCAAATCATTGACTTTGACTGAGAGGAATCTGCTACCTTTGATCTTCCAAGTGATTAGCATCTCAATCGAGTTTTGAAGGCATGAGGCTCAGTAGTATGCTGTGGGGCAGAGGTCCATCAGATAGTATCAGGAGCCACCCAGAAGTGCTGAGCTCAGTATCCCAGCATTTAGCAGAAAGATGGGTGAGGGTGCGAATCACTACATGGCTTCAGTTACTGAAAGTTACAGAGGGAATTTTATTCAAAAGTTTTGGAGATCTTAGAGCAGAACTACAAATTCCTGCTTCAAACTGGTTTGGTTATGGGCTTCTAAAAGGTATTTCGATATGCTTAACTCCCTCCTCAGGCAGAACAAAGAGAGTTGTGTCTTGGAGGAAATGGGGTGGAATTAAGAAAGGTAGGGCAGGTACCATTTGCAGAGATATGTGGGAGAAAAGAGCAGGGGCCATGAGAAAGCAGACAGAATGTAGATGGAAGATGTTCAATGGACTTTGTAAACCAACGTGTATGTAGTCTACTATCCTGGGCCACCGATATTAACCTTAAATTCACCTCTCCTTAACTATTCCTGTGTCAGATCCTGATTGACATGAGGTTATTCCAGGAATTTTCTATACTTACAACTATATTTATGCATTTTTCACATTTGTTACCTTCTCATAAGATCCTTCTCCTTATATTCTTTCTTTTGTTTTTTGGCATTTTCAGTCGCTGCCTGATTTTTGTTTACTTCTGGTTTGATTTTTATTTCTGATTGACAGCAATATGCTGCTGCTAAACTAAGCATGGAAGTCATCTTAGACTTATTCTCCTCATGATTCAAAACTTTCACTACATTTGGGTCTTGTGAGGTCAGCAGATATTTATGCAGTCCTACAATACCAGATCTATACATATAATCAATTGCGAGGAGGCCCATAACCACTTCAGAAAAAGGAATATATAATCTTGGTATACACTGATTTGTATATATCATTTGATAAGCATGAATCAGTTTTCTTGTTTTCCTGTCCAACTGATCCAATATCTTTTGAAACCAGTCATCTCAAAACTGTAAGTTAGAACAGGAATAGCACATTTGTTTACAGCTTTGACTTTGTTCCTAGATGTCAGGGGTGTTTTCAGTATTAATTTTATTCTTCTGAAATATTTGTTACTGAGCTTTGCTCACATTTGTCCATGTTTTATTGTTGATCTTTTATCAATTGCCAAATATTGATACACTCTGTCCTACTTAAGTTCCTTTATATCACATTCTGTCCCAGAGTGTTATTTTCTTGGTGCTGCAACTCTCCTGTTTTAAATGCTGCTTTTGCACATTTATCAAGACCAAATGACGTTCTTATGGCATCTGAGAAAGTTTTAACAATTTGCTGCTGTGCTTTCAGCTCCTCATCTGATGAACTACTGTATAACGTTTAAATTATCCACAAAAAGAAGACAAGAAGTCTTTATAGTTCATTATTTTATGGGAGCCAAATTGTAACCATGACCTAATCTGTTAACTAAACAGCTTAATGGGTTAAGGGCAAGTAAAAAGAGCAGCAGTGGGAAATAGTCACCCTGGAATATTTTCCTTGGAATGTTTATCCCTGGGATAATAACTTCTCCTTTATCATTGCTTAGCTGCAAAGTGGTTTGCCACTGTTTCATGGTCACTGTAATATAATTGATCAATGTAGGGTATATCTTATACAGCTGCAAGCACTCCTTTATCCATAAATGTGGTATACTGCCAAAAGCTTTTTTTTTGTAGTCTATCCATTCCATACTTAGATTCTTCCCTGTTTTACAATTGTCTATTATGACTTTATTTAACAAATGATACTTTGTTCCATATGACTTGTGTTTGTTACCCTTTTGCTCTATTGCCATGGCTGAGTTTTATTTCTAAATTACTATAATTGGCATCAATTCCAGTATATGGTTTATACATCAATGGAAGGCAATTTATTGCTCTATAATTTTCCAGGATAGCTTGTATATACTCTGTTAAGGAGGAGTATCATTTTTCTTGTTGTTAACCAGGTCAGTGTGTGTGTTCAGGATGCACATATAAGTAGTTCTTACTCAGGGTTAAATCTTCATGTAAAGATGTTAATATGTTTAGCCAGAAGTTGGGTACTGCATCTGGGCCTGGGGTTTTCCATTTAGGAGCTTTTCTTAACTTTGTTTCAATCTCTCTGGCTATTACTTCATCCCATTTCATATCATGAGCATTTGAACTTCTTACTGTTTCTTTTACTTCTTCTGTCCATTCGGCATGTGTTATGTTTCACAGGGTTTTCAAAGATATTTATCCAAAATGTGTCTATTTCATCTTTTTTTGATGGTGTTTCTATTCCTTTTGCTTTGTTTTTCAACTTTCGATAAAACGTTTTTGGATCATCAATGAATTGTTTATTTTGTACTTTTCCTTTATATTTATCTGCATATCCTCTAATTTTTTTCTGCCTGTGCTGATATCTTTGGTTTATTATTTGCAATAGTATGCAATAGATGCTGGTCTGTTCTGATGCTGTGCATTGCTTTTATCATGTCTATCTTTCTAAGTATTTTTGTTTATCTGTTCCCTCTTCTATACTCTTCTAATGGTGACACTTGTCTTAATTGTATTATAGTATTCTCTATTCCATGCTTCAGTGATGGCATGTGATTTCCTCCCTCCCTTTTATTGCTCTGTGTTTTTGTAGTAAGGTTTTATCTGTTATTATACAGTGGCATGTCATTAACATTCAAAATCATGTTGTAAATCGAGCACATACGAATAGAAAAAAGTCTGGTTGCCCAGACTTTCTTCTATTACTATATGCCAAGGCTTTGCAGTTTTCTTGAATTAAGGTACTGAGGGCACAGAAAATACATGGAAACATACCTGATTTTCCTTGTATTTTTGCCCTCTCTCATACCTCTAAACTGTCCAAATTTCACAGTTACTTAAAAAAATGGAGATCTTCCCATCTCTGTTGCTTGTTTTCTGAACCACTGATGTACTGTGTAAGCATGGGAATGTAAGTCCCATACACATACGCAGTACGTCATCAAAGCCACAGGAGATGGAAACAAAGTGGAAGAACACCACGGCACCATTATACAAAGACATTATTTAAGAAAAGTAAGTCATTTTTTTAAATAATGTCATTGTAAAATAGCAACAACTAAGTCCTGGTTGTGATATATTGAACATTTACCCATAGTTGCCTTTGTTTAATCACTCGGACTTCACCCTTGTGATTAAACCACATCAACCATGGGTAAATCTTCAACATACCACACCCAGTTATTGGTTATTGCTAGAATAATTTAGTTTACAGTAATATACCCTATTTACTTCTGTTATATCACATGAACTTCTGTAATACTCTTGATTACGCTAACATTTTGAGTCTTATTGACTTTCTGTAATCTATTAATATGTCTATCCATCTCTATTAAATCAAGGAACGCTTCACTCAGCTCATTTCTTCGACTAGAATATCATGCAACAAAATAAATATTGCATATAATAAGTTGGACCTCTTCCTTACAGATTTAGTTTCACAAGAGGTAATGAACGCTGAAACTTTACATTACTTGAAAGTGACCAAACCCCTTATACTTTGTGCCTTTGGCAAACCTAAAATACATAAATGCCAAAGTGATCCACCCCTCAGACCCATAGTAGCAGCAGCAAAGAATTCCAAAACAGAACCCTTGGGTAAATATATTGATATTAGATGTAATGTGTTGTTTAACACAAAAACTCACATTTTAAAAGATCCCTGGCATCTGTTGGCAAGTTTAAATACACTCCTTTATGATGAGGATGTACTACTGTTCATTACTGTAGATGTAGTTAATTTATTTAATGTCATAACCACATAATATAGGTATTGAATGGTTTATGTTTTTATTGCATAGTCAGACTGAGGAATTTTCTACTATCGATATTCAAATATAAAGTATTTGTCTTGAATTAGTGTTAACAAATAATTAAATCTACTTCGAGGGAGAATATTTTCATCAAGCTTCTAGAGTCACAATTGGGGTGGCATGTGCATCTTTGTATGCCAGTGCTGTCCTTGTAAAATGGGAAGAGTTATTTGTATTTGCTTCTAGGTCCACCCCTTTTTTATATGCTTATTATGGATTCCTGGATGATATTTTAATTTTATGGAAGGGTTCTGTCCAACAATGGGAAACATTTTATATGGAGCTGAATGAATCAATGACCTTTTTGAAGTTTACTTATAATATAAATTCATCAGAAATTAACTACTAAAATGTGAAGATAGCTAAGAATAGAGGTTTGAAAGATTTTACATCTACAATATATTGTAAGAAAAACTTTTCTGATTCATACCTATATTTTACAAGTTGTCATCCCCTACATCAAAAGAAAGGACAGATGGCTCACCTTTCCAGATTAATTACTACTGATAGTGTTTTTAAAGATGGGTTACACTATTTAAGTAAGTGTTTTTAAAGATGAGTTAGACTATTTTAGTAATTTATTTGTGAAGAGGGGATACCAAAAGTCAAGAAGTAAACAATATCAAAAAGGAGATTTTAAAGGGTCGAAGTGATAAATTTGCACCCATACTTCAAATTAATCTGAGTCATAATACTTTAAGAGTCCAAGAATTTAAGATGGCCTTCGACAATAGGACAAATAATTTTGATAAATTTGACAATTCCTTAATGACTACTCTCTATAGCAGTGATGTTCACAAATATGTAAATATAGTTAAGAAAAACTGAAACACAATGTTTAGTTTAAAAGTCAAACAAATTATCGACAATCAGCCAAAGATAGCCTTTAGTAAAGGGAAAGCTATTAAACATTTGTTGGAGTTGCATGGGGACAATGTATTGTCTACAAATATATAACATGATGCGTATAAATGTGGATGCTGTAAATATTGTAGGTTCAGTCACAAAGGACCATATATTGTAGGTGAAAGGTTCAACAGAACCATTGTTTGCTGTTCTCTATGCAGTGCATTTTATGTTGGCCAGACCAACAGAATATTAAAGGAAAGAATAAGAGAACATATTTATGATATTAAAAGTAGCAAATTCACTGATACGTTGTGTAGACATACCCCCAGATTCACTAATCTTCCATGCAGGACTTGGCTAGTCCTGCACAGAAGCAACCATTCAGGAGGAGGACGGCAGCACACCAAGCATATTAATGAAGGTGCGCTGCCTGACCTTCTAATCCTACATGGAGAGTGGACGAGTGCAGGGGGCATGTCTGAGAGCAGAGCTCTCAGAATAAACATGCCCCTGCAAATTAGAACAGCAGAAACTGTAAATAAACAAACAAGACCGCTCATAGGTGTCCACATATCCCCACCAACAGTCCCCCATGTGTAAAACAGCAACAGGACATAAAAATAAAAAGAAGTAACCCCTGTATTTATCCCTAAAACTCTGAGTACAGCTAACCGTAGGTGCACAGGTGTGCCCATCGCTTAGCTACGGTTAAAGCAGCTTAAAAGGCTGAAGAGGATAACAAGGAAGATATATGCAAATGAAACAGCACAGCAATAATGTAGTGGTCAGAACATCTGCCTAACAAGCAGGCATTCCCGGTTTGAGTCCCACTGCAGCACATACCATTTTCCATGGGAAATCTGTATACGAACATATATTTACATTTTATTGCTGTATAACCTACTAAATAACATTTAAATGTGAACTGGAGTACTGCATTAAATGCACATGTGAAGAGTCAGTACCATAATGAATAAGTCAGCAGTAAGCAGGTGTAAGCACAGATAAGCAATAGTAAGCACTAGTGAGCCTGTGCAAGTGCGTGTGGGCAGGGTGAAGCACCGCCGACAAAGATTAAGCAAAGGAGAAGCTAACTACATGTAAGATACTGTGACCGGAAGTCAGCAGTGCTTACCTCTGTGCAAACCTGCTAACAACTGCTTGAAAGTGCCTCAAGCACACCGTATCCAATGGCCAGTGTTCTGCCCAGCAACAAACAAACAGCCTCCGCAAGGCCGGAACCCAGGACCATACACACCATACACAAAACGATTTACCACTAAGCCATGCCAGATATGCAGAAATTGTATGTTGTCAGAAACATAACCCCAGCCCAGTCATGCAATAGTACAGAGAATGTATACCTACAGCTAGATGGGCATGTCTGCAAATATATCACTAACTAAACAGATACAACATACCTATAGATGTAGTCACATATATATATATATATATATATATATATATATATATATATATATATATCCAGAGATATACACATATAAATACAAATATATGAACAGATATACATGCAAATGCTGATAACTGCACATATATATGTCAATAACTATATGTCCACATATACACATCAAGTGACATATGTACGCAGATATATGTCTTTGTAGGTATATTCCGACATAGTTAGACATATGTAAGCAAATATATATACCCACAGAGGTATATATGGCCAGACATCTGTAGATACCAATGGCAGATGAACAGAAACATATATGTCCACATGCACAGTCAATGGGCCTGAGAGGCTCCAAACAATATATGTCATGCATGAATTTGCATACCCCCCGCCCAGCCAAACACATCCGCCCTGCAAAACACTACCAAGCTCATAGTAGTGTACATCCGTCATTGAACTAGGGAATTAAATCAGCCCTCTGTTATGCATCACATGTCGACATCACATACCCCTCTCCCCCACCCACTATGCAGGCCGAGCAATACAGGCTGATCCAACCTAGGCCATCCCCAACCCATACATGCATAACCCGCAGTTCTGGTTCCCCCCACCCGCAGCACGTACGCAACCACCACCCCTACCCTGGTTACCGACCCATAGCTACCACACCACCACACATTGCCCCCCCTCGGGACCCATCCCATATGATGTCCCACCCAAGTATCCTAAGTGTGGCACATGTCAGAGACCATGCACATAGCCAGGGGTACCCATGTAACCCTGGGTGTAGACAAAGGTTGAATACTCAATGTTTGGGTTGTTTCGCATGGGATGAATGTATTTCTGGTACTAACAATAGATGTCACGTGTGACTCTGTGTACACAAACGGATGTAGTGGTAGGTATCGCAAAGCATACATGGCACACAAGGTTGACCAGTATGCACATGAAACACAGTATCCAGCAATACCAGTCAACATTACCGGATATGTAGCTAAAGATTTACAGGTATATGTATTAGTATAAATACCCATAAATAAATAAATATATACCTCCCCCTCTCTGTAGTACATATGTATACATACATTAGATAAACATATAAATAAATAACCACATATACATATATACATATGCAGACACCCATACATCCACGTCGTCATATATATATACAGCAATGTATATATATATATATATATATATATATATATATATATATATATATATATATGTGTGTGTGTGTGTGTGTGTGTGTGTGTGTAGATATACACAGATATATAGCTATGATAAGATACAGCACTTAAGAATGACAAATGTTCACAGGCCGTGCCAATGGAGGTGAGGCCCCCAAGCAAGAAACGTGTAACACGTAGCATGAACCCCCTCCCCCCAGCCGGACAGGGGAAACATACAAATAAACCCACAAACAATGTAAATGATCCACTGCTTCCTAGACCACAGGCAGGATACAACAGGGAGGGGGGACACAATGGACCCAAGAAGTCTTATCTTGGACCAGAGACAGGTGCGTCCCTTGCGAGACATCCCAAAAATGTCTTGTTATAGGAGGAAGCCAGTGCGATGACCTATCAAGGCGGGGCATGTACATACCCGGACTACAAGGGTGGGAAAGCCTGATGACCCATGGGTTGAGACAACATACAAAATAGGTCCCGTGAAGTGGAGAGTGGCAGTGTGTAGTGGTGTGTTTAGACCCGACCTGCAACCAGAGTAAGGATGAGTGCTGTAGAGGAGGCGCAGGTGGAGGAACTATAGGTATGTAATTATGGGTCTAGGCATGCAGGTGTTTGCTGGAGTGGGTCTATGTGGTCTGCCCCAGGGATGTAAGCAATAGTGTTCATTGGGCAGAGCTGCCACCCAACGGCCAGACACTCCCGCTACGAGTCCCACTGCAGCACAGTCTATTTTACGTGGCAGAGAACGGTATAACCAGATGTACATGTAAATATGTAGAGGTATGTGTGTGTATATATACCCATAACTACATGGAGATATACCACTCCCTCTCTGCGGTAACAGAAAAGTAGATGCAGACAGTGCGAATATATATCATACTATGCTGTCCAGGACAGGCCCATCAATTTGCACTACTGTGGCCAAAGGATTCACCATCAAGATAGGTAACAAAAAACAATAACTGATGTAGGTCAGCTGCTGCCAGTTACACCCCGTAGTCAAGGCCTAGGGGACAATTATTACCTGTGATAATATCTATGTATCTGTCACATGTATGGACCCTGTCCAATAAATGTCATGGGCATCCATGATATGACTGGGATGTTAGCAGGAATGCCACCAGCATATTATGATAGGTCAATACCGAACAATCCCTAACCATATCACAGCAGGCCAAAGCCAGTCATATATGTGGAAGATGGAGGCAGGAAAACAGGGCCATACCCGTAATATTGCAGTACACACCTTGCACATTGCTGGTGTTACAGGATTCGATGCAACATATCTTTATACAGGAATAACACATCAGGAACAGAACTGGAAGTAGCCATGTACTGATAGCATGCAACAGACAGATTGCCAGGGATATATCTAGGACAAGCCCTGTGTGGTGCACAGGCAAAAGCAAACAGACAATCCACTGGCCATCATTTGGATAGGCCCACTGTAGAGAGCTATGCAGGCAGACTGCATTCCATCCTAAACTATTATATACACGCAAACACTGCAAGACCAGCAATATACAAAGCACATAACACCACTCACACTGTCTGTAGGTCTGGAACAACCTAAGAATGTGTAGTTGTCCTGTGTCTGCAAGCCCCGCTGTAGTAGGTACCACAACCTGCCGTCTTTAACACTGCTGCCAACATACAGAAAGGATGTCCTCCATACTGGAAAGGTGAATGGACAACACCCACATGAGTAAGCATTTTATAGTACTGGATTGCTATGATGATGGTTAATAGAATCACTACACAGCAGGCTGCACGCAATCAGCAACTGTTGCACACTGATTGGTGCAGAGCCCATCACCTGATCATGTACATCACCTACAAAAGCCATGCTGTAATCCATTTAAACCAACTCATTCTCTCTACTGGAGAGGGAGAGAGAGAGAGAGAGAGGAAGAGAAAAAAAAAAGAGAAAAGAAGAGGAAACCAACCAAAGAAAACAGGATATTGAAAACATACGTATACTACGGAACTTACACAGTGGGGAACACAGTACTACAGGCCACAACCGGGAAGGCGTCACATCTGTCCAAACACTAAAAGGTATGTAAAACACAACTGTATGTAATTTAATGTAGGATGTGGTATAGATTAATAGGATGTATGTTGTAGACTGTTTGATATGTGCCATCTGTAGTTCTCCCTGTAATGATGTCCCACTGAACAACTGCTCTGGACAATACTGTCTGTCCCTGTCAGCAGTGGGACATACCCACCAACTTTGCAGATCAGCAATGAATGACAAAGATGTCAGCCATAATATCTGTGTATGTTATGTCAGTTTGGTGAATAGCTGTTGGTGGATGTATTGCTGTCATGATAGACACATGTGCGTCAGTGCACAGCACTTGCAGGATAGTCATGTGAATGTGTAATGTAGCATGCACAAATGCCATAAGTGTGTAATAGGCATACCAGCAATCTCACACCATAGTTACCACCCTAATATTAGGCTGTGTTCACATGTGGCACCTGTCTGTGTTGCAGCAAGGCAGAACAGTGCAGTTGTGAATGAAAGACGGTTACAGAATGCGGACCGGATGTCTGTATGCACTCCACATATCTGTGTGATACGGACTGTGACGTGTATGTGTACAGATACAGACACTCATATAGACATAGGTATATCAACAATGTACAACATATATCTACACATATATGTACATAGATGTATATTCATACATATAAATATGTATATATATATATATATATATATATATATATATATATATATATATATATATATATAAATAGTGGCACTGACAATGGCATGCAGGTGCAATATTCTGTAACAGGCCAGCAAAGATAAGTGTCCCCACAGGGAGCATGGCTACAAACACATAGCACGAGTGTGGCACATACACATAGCACAAAGCTTGGTACAATACAACATATGTCACAATGGTAGGTAAGCAGTTGACATAACTATTGCAGTCTGTGAACGTGTTGTTGTAGCTGATATGGTGGGGGGAGACATATATGTGTATTAAGAACTATGGTAACCCTGCTGTATGAGTGGCTCATACCTGTTTCCATCTTTATGTCTTCCAGGAATCATGTCGCATTGTCGCCTTCTCTCCTACAGCACCGCAGAAACGGCTATCATCATTGACCACCTGGTACTGCACTACATACTTCTTTTTGGCCGGACAGCTCATGACCAGCAGGAGAGGACTGCCCTGTGGAACAAGCTAGTCCACAGGGTCAATGATGTTGGACTGCAGAACCACAGCTATGAGCAGGTCCAGCATCATTCCACTGACCTGCTTTGCCATGTACGTCAACGTGCAGCTGCCGTAAGGGGGGACCACCTCACAACAGGGGGGGCAACCCGCCCATCCACCCTCACCCGTGTGGAGGAGCTTCTCAGCAGCCTAGGGGCACCTGTCTGCCTGCAACATCAACATCTGGCAGGGCACATCTTGGAGATGGGTGCCAACGATGCACCAGCTGAGGAGCGTGTGGGTAAGGCCCCAGGGCACATCGGTACACCACTCGTGTGTATGCATCTGCAGCTGTACAGGTACATCATGCAGAACTAAGATGTCATATACTTTGCTGCGTAGTAGTAGTAATAAACAGTTGTGTAGAAGCTGTAATATTGTGTAATTCTACTGTTGATGTAATGTAATGGTGCACTCACCTGTTATGAATGCCACAGCTGTGGCCACTGACATCAACTTTCTCCCACTCCTATGTAGGTCCCTCCAGGTTACCACCTCAGCAGCAGCCTGTAGCTGGTGAGTATGGTTCGTGTTCATGCATGAAGATCAACTGGGCATGTAATAGCTATGGGCTATCCTCCATGCACACGTCTAACACACCTACCCATACTGCATGATGTACATGTTCATGTTTTGTTGCTGAGAAATGCACTGCATCACAGTAGAGACTATGCTGGGGTATCGGACGGGTACAACAGACACATGCAAGATAACTAACATCCTGTCAGTGTGCAATGAATCCACAGAGATGTGACATGTGGCAGGACACATGGTCTACAGTAGGGACATGTGTGACTCAACACCGCCATGGCTGCAGCTGCACACAAGCAGGTTAAGTAAACATTGCAGATGTAACCCTGACCCCACAGCACTCATCACAGCAGTGTGTGCACTCCAAGGGATGTGCACATGAGTAGACCTTGCAACCATGCAGAGGTCTGGGACATGTGTAGGGCACCCCTCACAGCCATGGTAAGGTCTGTTGGTTGTCAGTGTAATAGTCATGTACTGGTCATACATGCACTGCTGATGTTGTGATCTGTAACACAGCCATCAGGCATCCACAACTGATAGCTGTTCACATACCACCCCAGGCATGTGTTGCTACAACACACAGGGGCTGTGAGCAGTGGAGCTGACATAACCAACACAGTACTACTGATGCATCAATGGTGTCTACACCCACGAGGTATGGTGCACAGTACTAGGCAGGGTGCGGAACAGGCCACAGTAACACATTGTACATGGGTGCAGTGTTATCACGGGGTGGGGCCATCACCTACCAACAAAGCCCATGCCTCACACACACGTATACTACCACTAGCATGATGTCACTATAGTTGCACTGCATGCTGTTGAGCTCCATGTGTAATGCATGTTGACAGAAGGCTAATGGGAGGACTGTGTGTACAAATGTTGTGCAACTCCACATGTAGGAGTGTGGGGTGTGTGTATGTGACTCGGTTGTGTTCGTAGGTGCAATCTAGTGGAGTGCAGATGATGCATGTCAGGTGTGTGTGTGTGTGTGTGTGTGTGTGTGTGTGTGTGTGTGTGTGTGTGTGTGTCCATGTATACACAGGTGATAGTGGGATTGACCACATGGTGGGACTTCCCCTTGGGATTGTGCTGTACATGGAGTGAGACATGGGACACTAAGACAACCTGTCAGGTATGTGAACACAGGACAGCTGATAGCATAACAAAGGCTGTAGCATGGAGCATGCATTGGGAGGTGCAGGACATACCAGGTATACATTGCCAGCAGCAGATAGGTAACCAGCTACCCACATATGCAGCACTACAAATGCAATGGGGAATTACCACAACATATCAGTGAGTGTATCCAGGTAGTACTATCGTCCGCATGATGGGTCACTTGTGCAGCAGATGTGGCATGGACTGAGCAAGACTGTAGTATGAGGCTCTGGTGTGTGACATATGTAGTGAATGTAGCAGCCCCAACCATATAGGGGCCTCGTATACCATTACTGCCCATACACAGGGTAATACAGGGTGACAGCTGTGAGGCCATGTACAACCTACTCCACCCAGGTCAGGGAGGCAATGGAGTAACAGGTCAGGTGTGGTAACCACACATGTAGGCATGGGGAGGGATGATATGTTAATGGGCTGTAGGGATGTGTGTGTATTAGCAAATGCCATGCAGGAAGGAGAACATATGTAACTGACTGTGGGACTGTCTGCAAACACAGGGAAGGTGAGGTTGTAAGGTGGCTGTCAGTGTGAGTGTGTGTGAGTGTGTGTATTTTTATGCACTGCTGTACAGGTCTTAACATGTGTATTTTTTTCCCCCACAGGTGGCGAGGTGGGTCAGGGTCCCTCCTGCTTGCATACTGAGGTAGGTGTCCCTACAAGCACCGATGAGGATGAAGGTACAGGTGAGGCACAGGTGGGGTTGTCATAGGCCGACACTGCACCAACATGTGTCATCACCCTCCTAGCAATCCCAAGCCCACACACAGTTACAGTGCCCCTACAAACCCCATCACATGTGGCCATGCCAGAGGGACAGTTGACACTTGGTGGCAATGGCCAGGAAAGTGTGGTGTCCATGCCAACTGTGTTGGGCCACAGTTGGTATAGCCAGATGTCCGGAAGGCCACCACATCGGCAGATGTACCATGGTGCTCGTGGGAGGACCGCAGGTCATCCTGCCCCTGGTAGAGTTGCCACAACTGGTACCACCAGGAGCATGTTTCAGGCTGTAATTGAGGCACAGGCACATATGGAAATGCACTCCAGACAGTTCCTGAGGCTGCAGAGGTCTGCTTTCACAGCTGTAAGTTGCAACCTCCATGACCTCGCTGTTGCCTTCCGTGAATATACTGAGGTCATGGATAGATGGTGGGGTGAGATGGTTGGCCTCCTCGACCGTGGTATGTCTGTGCTAGAACGTGTGGTGGGAGTGTTGCGACATCCGCATGGATGTAGGCCAAAGACACCAGCAGCTGGCAGTCAACGTGGACATGCCAGGACACAAAGCCACTCTCATAGTGGCAGTACCAGCCCCAGCACACCACAGGGGCTGCTGTCCACACAACACCACAGCAGGTTACTTGCATGTGGCCCTGGCCAGGCCCAGGTGGGACATGGTTCCAGCAGACAAATGTCATCATCAGGGGAGAGTAGCACCTTAAGGTCTGTACCTGCATGTGCCCATGGAACCCCTGGCAGGCACAGTTGGCATGTCCGTGGACAGAGGCACTGAACTGCACACCCTGCTAGGTATGGTCTGCAGCTGTCCAACACTACCTGTGTGGGGCAGCCATATGGTGGAACTGTGTGCATGCATATCCACACACTATGCAACCACACCTAGGGCGTCCCCATACTGGTGCGCACCACATCACCACACCCCAATCAAGGAACCACACCCCTCACCCACACACACAGGGTGACATGTTTGGACCACCCTCAGCCTCTGGCACACCTGCAACACACCCTGTGTATATGATGATACCTGTGCCACATCCGTGTCATCCATAACATCGATGCAGGGACAGGCTAACATGGTTCTGATGCACACGATGACTGTAATGGGGTGCCGCAATGTACCACAGTGTAGAATGTAGTCAGGGGTAATGTGTACTGCATACATGTCAGGTAGTGCAGCCATGCAGCTAGGATGACAGTCACACACCCTGTGCATATGATGATACCTGTGCCACATCCCTGCCATCCTTAACATCGATGCAGGGACAAGCTAACATAGTTCTGATGCACACGGTGACTGTGACGGAGTGATGCAATGTACTGCAGTGTAGAATGTAGTCAGGGGTAATCTGTACTGCATACATGTTAAGTAGTGTAGCCATGCAGCTAGGATGACAGTCACACACCCTGTGAATATGATGATACCTGTGCCACATCTCTGCCATCCCTAATATCGATACAGGGACAGACTAACATGGTTCTGATGCACACGGTGATGGTGATAGAGTGCCGCAATGTACTGCAGTGTAGAATTTAGTCAGGGGTAATGTGTACTGCATACATGTCAGGTGGTGTAGCCATGCAGCTAGGATGACAGTCACCCACCCTGTGCATATGATGATACCTGTGCCACATCCCTGCCATCCTTAACATCGATGCAGGTACAAGCTAACATGGTTCTGATGCACACGGTGACCGTAATGGAATGATGCAATGTACTGCAGTGTAGAATGCAGTCAGGGGTAATGTGTACTGCATACATGTTAGGTAGTGTAGCCATGCAGCTAGGATGACAGTCACACACCCTGTGAATATGATGATACCTGTGCCACATCTCTGCCATCCCTAACATCAATGCAGGGACAGGCTAACGTGGATCTGATGCACATGGTGACTGTGATAAAGTGCTGCAATGTACTGCAGTGTAGAATGTAGTCAGGGGTAATGTGTACTGCATACATGTCAGGTAGTGTAGCCATGCAGCTAGGGTGGCATTCACACACCCTGTGCATATGATGATACCTGTGCCACATCCCTGCCATCCCTAACATTGATGCAGTGACAGGCTAACATGGTTCTGATGCACACGGTGACTGTGATAGAGTGCTGCAATGTACTGCAGTGTAGAATGTAGTCATGGGTAATATGTACTGCATACATGTCAGGTAGTGTAGCCATGCAGCTAGGATGCATCCCAGCTGTTGGTAACACCAATTGATATCCCCATACTGTCATCCATTTGTGCTGTAGGCATACATGTGTCAGCAGGAGGATGGTCCTCAATCATATTCCACAGGTGTATGTCAGTGTGGTGACACCATGGCCATGACATATGTGGTGTACAGTTGCACACATGCCACAGATATGTATAACAGCTATTGGCAGTGCAAACATGACCGGTGGCCTGCTGGTACAGGTATGATCTCCACCCTAATGTCAATCCATCCACATACACACACATCCTGACTTGGCAGCACTGTGTCTAGACCCCAACCCAGGTATGTAGTGCTACTGTACTGTGTGGCTGTCATTGCACACATGACACCATCTGTGGGTTAGGTGTGTACCAGGTCACATGCTACATGCAGACCATCCACAGACATGTACAATATGGTAATGGGGGATGTAATGTGTATAAATGGTGAATACATAGTGTGTCATACCATCATATACACATTGACCAACACATAATGGGTAGACACACACTTAGAAACCTGGTTGTATAGCTGGTTGTATAGTTGATAACTAACTAGTCCATGTGTCCAATGTGTTACAGGTAGGCTGTACACAGCACATATGCAACTGGGCCATATCCTCTTTTCTGTTTACCTGTATGGGTGATGGTGACATTAGCCACCTGAGAGTGATACGTGGGCCATATACCAGGTGTACCATTGTGTAAAGATAGTGTACACAGCACCCACATACCCCACTGGGTATTGTACACACTAGAACCCATCTAGATACCCTGACATACCCCCTAGCACACAGTGGCCATGATGCAAAAACAGCCCATTGCATATCACAACAGTGGTACCACAGGGATATGCATGTGATGCACACAACACAGGCATAGTAGGGTGTTGCATTGCATTGCCACACCTATGGGTGACAACAACAATATCCGTACTACTGTGTGGCAATGTGTATTGTAATAGGAGTATGTCGACTTGGACCAGTGTACCCTACAGATATGCACACATGCATATATACACACACATGGCAGACCTCAATGGGATTCCCATGCCTACCAACCCATTGGTGCAACACTGTTGTGCTGGTACTGCAAGGCACATGTAGCTGTTAGGGAGTGGAGTGTAACAGGCTACATGTTACGTTAATGCGGTTGAGAGGCACCACACACTAGTCGTATGAATAGGTATCCCCCCAGCCAAACACATCCACCCTGCAATACACTACCAAGTGTTGGCGAACCCATAACCAGGGCCAGTGGCAACATGGGCACATGATGTTACCTGTACTACATCCCACCTGTATGGTGTCAGGCTGTTACTGGTAACATATCATGCAGTACTTTCTGGCTCCCATGGGGAATGTATTATGTGGATGCCATCAACATTACCGGGCTTCAGATACACAGACACAGATATTCAGATACAGGTATACATATACATGATTATATATATATATATATATATATATATATATATATATATATATATATATATAGATATATATATATATGTACATATACATGTGACTACACATACACACGTAGTTACATGTACAGTACGAAACATAAGCAGTAGGTGCACACAATATGGAACAGCCACTATGCCTACAGTTGACCCCTGCATGACTGAATGCTGTATGTGCCAACCATACAAATGACAATCGTTGCCTGTAACATACACCCACAGAGAGGTCATAGGTGAAACAATACCCACAGGTATGCTGACATGGTAACCTGTCATTGTGTACTATTTACAGTTCTACATGCCATGCCATATAGCTGTTGAGACACTGACAACTATATCAATGAAGTGAGGCTACAGTGGACCAGTTACACTCATACAGTAGGTTGGAAAGGTTCACAGCTGTTGCTGTCCAGGCCAAGCCATACACATTGTACAATAGGAAAGACAAACTGGGCCACAGGATACCTAACAATCGACAGTATGTACTCCAGGTGTGTAGTTCAGAAGCCTCTATCTACACACTGTACAGACACAGTAGGTGGTATGGACGTCTTATGACCACATGGGTCATAACTGCTACATAGCTTATCATATCTGACATCATCACATGCACACCAACACACAGAATAGTTTGTATGGCAGGGGGCAGTAGTCCTGCAGTACCCAGATCCATTACAGTAATGTGTATCTAGGTGAAGTATGTGGTACTGTACATCCAGATACTGTAAGGCAGCTCAGCCCTGATAATCACACATTTTATAGCAGCCTAGATCTTTTCAGGTGCCCCCAAGGACTCATTTATACAGGGCCATATACCACTGTGCCATACACTGGGCTCTGCAGTGCATGAGGGCACACATGTATTGTGTAGGTGGCACCCACACATATATGGCCCCAGCCCCACCATATGTGTGGGGGTTACAACAGCAGTGGACTGACAGCAGACATGGCAGTCTGTTATACTACCAGCCCACTATGGATCAACCACTAACAACATGACATATGTGCACAGCTTGGTATGTAGGTGATGGACAGAGGCTGAAATACAGGCACATATGTGGACAACTATTGCCATACACAACGCAAGGTGCAGGTGTTACAGGATAGTCCATAACATACCCTTAGTCAGGGAATTGCTAGTATGGATGGCCATAGATGTAGCCATGTATGGGGAACATGCAACACACACACTGCCAGTGTATTATCTGACACAAGACCTGTGTGATGGACAGACATGACATGATAGGCACAGTTCTGGTCAGCATGGGGGTAGGCCCACAGTTGTGTGCTATGCAGAGGGACTGCATGCCATGGCAAACTAGTATGTACACCCACACCCTGTAACACCAGTACTGTACAATGCATAACACAACTCCACTCGCAGTCTGTCTGTACATCCTGATCTTCTGATGAATATGTGGCTGCCCTGAGTGTACCACTTCTCCTGTATGGTGTATTGCTACATGCTGTCAGTAGCACTGCTGCCCACACACAGGACAGATGCCCATCACACAGGAGATGTAATGGGACCACGCACACATGATGTGGGGATCAATGGTGGGTGGTTGCCATGACAGTGTTAAATGGGTGTAGTACACATGTGTATTCATATATCTGGCAATCTGGATATGTAAATGTACATAAATTCCCTCCATAGTTCCTGGACTTGAAGTGTAGGCCACCCCAGCCCGTATGTTCCCAATGTCGTAGTTACAGGGGATGTCATGTATCTCTAGCAGGTATACTAGTAGGCTGTTGCTACTGTCATTGGGATTGTCTTCACAGACATGGTATGTGCGGCAGGTCACATCTGCCCATAACATGTGTGCCATTGGTTACTGAACAACATCCAAAGGACATCAGTGTACAGTACTGCTGCCAGCATGTAATGCCACTGTGGACTGCAGCAGAGATATTGGTCAGTATATATGGGGGTCTGATACAGTCTGTACATTCCAGAAGTATACACATACACCCTTAGTGTTACACATGTGTACCATGCCTCAAAATATGGCTGTGGATGGCCATGTAGATGGGTATAACACATGATGACAGGTATATAATGTCCACCATAGGTCATGCATTCACACATCCCTGCCTGGCCTGTAACGGTATGACCACTGGTACGGGGTGCCATGGCCACATACTACACAATAGGTATTGAAATACATCTGCACTGCATTCCACTGCCCTGTCTGACATACATGACTGTTAGGGGAGGCCCGGCAGTGGGACATCTGGCTAGTATCTACACATGACATCCCACTGGGTAGCTACACTCAGCTGCTAGGCTTGTCACAATGCACTGTGCAGGCTGCAGGCAGACGGGTCAACGCTGGCCTACACCTCCAAGGGGGAATGCACATGTACCTGCATATACAGCACTCACAGCACAGGGTAGGATACACCTGTGTGACAGTGCATATCCACAACAACTGTGAACACAGCCACAGCCACATATGGTTAGCTAGCATGGTATGACAGTATATGGACTATGTGTTCAACACCATCCTCATATGTGCCACTCACAGACTTCCCTACATATACTGGCCTGCTACACAGTTTGGTCTGGTGGGTGTATGTGGGATGGGACACGTGTATCTATGGCCCTACAAACATGTACGCCACTACAGTACCATTCAGTGGGGCAGCATGTAATATCTGCAAGTAGGGGAACTAGAACAATGTCATCTACCACAGTCTGTACACAGGCTAAGGTACATATCAACACTACATACACTGTCGACATTCACTACAGGTACACAGCCCTCAGTACTGTATGAACATAATCAGAATGTGCAGGTAATGTAATGTAATGTAATCCCTAATGTATATAACATGTGTAGCAGTCAGATATATCCGTGGCTTATTCTCAGATATGATGCCACAAAGTATGGTGTACAGCACATATGCACCACTTCATGCACAACATATGTACAAAGTTTGACAGAGGTGTGGCTGGGAGCACATACACAGGACCAATATTGACATGCTACTGTGATGACCACATACATTTACTGTTGCTACAGGAATGTTGCAACATATATCCTTTGAGGGATATTGCATCCGTGACTACCACAGCTTTTTCCATCTACTAACTGCAATCCTCACAATACCTTCAGCAGTCGACAGCTAGATGATCCATGGGTGGCACATGCAGCTATGGACACAACACTGCCCAGGCAATAGATGACCCTGCAGATGATGATTCCCCATCAACATGGAACTGACATGGCAGGTACTGAGACATGTACATCAGCCATATCCACACAAACACTATGAAAGCAACATTACTCCAAATGCAGTATAGCGGCACATACAGGCTGTAGTCAGGTCAGGCACATCCACCTCCCATTTGATGCACTGTTTCCACAGTGTATGTTGTTAGAGGTACACCGTAATCCATCTGGGATGCTGTTTAGTACACACCAGATCTTGTTTCTGCTCACAGTGGGTGGCAATTGCAAACACCACCATGATGTTCCTGGGTATTGGAGTGTGTTTCCATACAACTGGCGATGGGGATGTTACCACAGCTGTTTCACATGCAATCAGCTAGGGGAGGGCTGCGATGCATACAGAGGCCTTTAGCTGATCATGAGCATTACCTAAATTACACATAAGTAAGGCAGTTGTAGGTCTCCACGTCCACTTGAAAGGGGGTGGGGGATGCAGTCAGAGGCTAATATGTGTCAGGGAGAGGTGGGAGGGTAAAACTGAGGCATGGTTGTGTCACACACCTAGCAGCACAGGATATCAAACCCCTGACGACTATGTAGTGCTAGCACAGTCTGCTGCAATTATTGGATGTGTCACATGGATTACCTGTTGTGGAGCACTCAGAACATATATGTGATGGGGAGTGACATCTGCAACAGGGATACAGTAGCTGTATGGTAGGTGACATACACATGCCTGTCGGCATGAACAGGTGACAGCATCAACATAGTCGCACTCTCACAAGGACACACACTCATTGACACATGTGGCAGGGTCAGGTGTACATCTCATCAGTTGTGGGATTGCCACATCACATCAGTGTGCAGGTATCCCATGCACCACACAGGTCATACGGGGGCTGTACGGGCGAAGGGTATGGGAAGGTGTCTGACATCAGACAGCATGCTGCAGTATGCCCATGAGGGTTGTAGGGAGTGTGGATGTGAACATCTGCAGCATGCAACACACACACACAAACACGCAGGGTGCCACTACTGACATGCATGTGTACATGTCTGCACAGGTGTGTGGTGTTCCAGTGTGCCAGACAGCTGTCCACGGCTAGGTGATGGGTGTACCTTGGCATTAGGCCACATGATGATGGTCTGCATTGTGGCTCAGGGATGTAGTGTCTGCATTTGCACACACAGGTGGGTATTGTATCCCCCATCCGGTCACCTGGGTGACTACTGTGTGTGGGCATTGCTGTGCATCACATGCCATGTCTGTGTTCCTTCATCCATGACATGGACTGCATCTGGGATGTGCACACCTCTCACATGCATGTACAGTGACATGTGGAACTGTACCTGGGGTGTCCAGCCCATGTTGTGAACACAGATTATTATCAGATGTGCCAGTCCTGTCCACCTGTGGCGGGGGCTGGTAATGGCCAGCAGCTTTACCCTGCACCTACATGGTGTGCATGCTATCAGCATTCCTTGGTGTCAGTGGCATCTGTCCATACGGGCATGTTATCAGGCATGGTATGTCCGTTGTGGGTAACATGTGATGGCACCACAGGTGGTGCAGTTGTCCATTGGAGAACATGGGGGAGGTGCACTATCTGCACGTATGTGCATACTGGACAGATGGACAGGGTGTCATGCCCTCTGTGGCCCACCGCTGTCACTCCATAGTTACTATCGGTGGCCAATGTGCAGTGTACTACTCATATATTGGCTGTTATGTAGGCATGTGTGTGTTTGACACATGGGGTGAGAGTGTGCTCTGGGTAATACTGAGGTTGCTAACTGTAATTGCCTGGCCTTGATGTCACATGTCTGGGTATGGCTCTGCACCCCGGCCTCTCAGCCATATCACATGTGTTATCCCTGTACAGTGGACATTGTGATATATAGCATGGCCACCATATAGGAAAATGCAAAACCCACTCCACATTGGCCACAGGTGTCACACAGTCACAACCACCTGTACACAGGATACAAACACACTCACACACTCACCTGTCATCTTTGCTAGTAGAACCCTACTTAACTAGTGTATGACACTACAGCACTACACAGTTATAGTAAGCACCACGGATATTACTGGGATGGTCCTTGCCCATAAGTGTATTTCACACTGACTGACATCCGCAGGATTGCCAAAGTAGGGCTTTGAAATGACTGTGAGAGACTAGCCTAAAATGCATTGTTCCCTACACAGACAGTGACACACACAACACATCCAAAACTGCCATGTGTGGGGATGGAACCTAAACACGCGTCTAATTCACACTACAGCAGTACACAGTTACAGCATGCGCTATGGAGATTACTGGGCTAAAGCTCTCCCAGATGAGTATTTCTAGGTGGGTGACATCAACAGCCTTGCCAAAGGAAGGTATTTGACTTGTAAGGGGTGTGAGTGACCTAAAAAGCATTGCTCTCTACACAGTCAGTGACAGACAGACACGCACACACAGTTGCCACCTTCCTAACTACATTATCACACTATAGCAGTACACAGTTACAGCATGCACTACAGAGATTACTGGGCTACAGCTTTCCCAGGGGAGTATTTCTAGGTGGGTGACATCAGCAGCCTTGCCAAAGGTGGTTATGTGAAATGTACGAGGTGTGTGTTACCTAAAAGCAGTGCTCTCTACACAGTCAGCAGGCCAGGGGCTAGAACTTCCAACTAACTCCTGAATCACACTATGGTCATACAATGTTACGGGATGTGCTACGGAGATCACTTAGCTATGATTGTCCCAGAGGTGTATTTCAAGTTGAGTGACATCAGCAGCATTGCCAAAGGAGAGTATTCATCTTGTAAGGGGTGTGAGTGGCCTAAAAAGCATTGCTCCCTACACAGTCAGTGACCGACAGAAACACATAGACACACACACGTACAGTTGCCACATCTGGGGTTTGACCTCCTACCTAACTACATTATCACACTACAGCAGTACGCAGTTACAGCATGCACTATGGAGATTACTGGGCTACCGCTCTCCCAGGGGAGTATTTCTAGGTGGGTGACATCAGCAGCCTTGCCAAAGGTGGGTATGTAAAATGTACGGTGTGTGCTACCTAAAAGCATTGCTCTCTGCACAGTCAGACATACATGCATACACACACAGTCAGCAGACTGGGGGCTAAAACTCCCAACTAACTCCTTAATCACACTATGGCCATATGATGTTACAGAATGTGCTATGGAGATTACTCGACTATGATTGTCCTAGAGGTGTATTTCAAGTTGCGTGACATCAGCAGCCTTGCCAAAGAAGAGTATTCAACTTGTAAGGGGTGTGAGTGCCTAAAAAGGATTGCTCTCTACACAGTGAGTGACAGACAGACACACAAACACAGACACACACACGCACAGTTGCCACATCTGGGATTCAACCTCCTACCTAACTGCACTATCACACTACAGCAGTATGCAATTATAGCATGCACTACAGAGATTACTGGGCTACAGCTCTCCCAGGGGAGTATTTCTAGGTGGGTGACATCAGCAATCTTGCCAAAGGTGGGTATGTAAAATGTACGGGGTGTGAGTTACCTAAAAGCATTACTCTCTACAGAGTCAGTGAGAGATTGACACACACATGAACAATGACACACATTCACACACACAGTTGCCATGGCTGGGGATAGAACTCCTACCTAATTAGTGTATCACACTACAGCAGTACGCAGTTATGGGACATGCCACAGAGATTACTGGCCTACAACTCTCCCAAAGGTGTATTACACATTAAATAACCTCAGCAGGCTTGTCAGGGTACCGCTATGGGGTGGCCAATTTGTGCATGGCCCATACACCATTCATGTAGGGGTGACACACCACAGGTGACCACACATGGGGTCATATGTCATAGGTGCGTGTCTAGGGCAACTAGCTGACTATGTCCTTGTACAGCCATGTTGCACAGCTGGCACGTGGACCACATAGTCCCTGGTGTTGACAGTTACTGGTCACTAGTAACTGCAGTGTGTGACATCTGCAACTGATGTGTTTGGGGCCTTTTGGCTGTGTGCTCGGTGGGTCCGGTTTGGATGACGCCTTGTCATGGTCACCCTCTTCCATACATCTATATCCATCTACCTTTGGCATATTATGGTGTGTTGTTGTTACATATGTGTCTGCATTCCTATCCAGTGTGTGTGTGCAAGGTATGAGTGGTGTATACTGACATGTGTCTGCAGTAACTATTGCAACTGCTGGATATGTCTGGTCCACTGGTGGTTGCATACATGGCCTTCATGTGTTTAAGTGCGTGAACATACCCAGTATGTCCTTTCAGTATGTTGATGACTGACATTGCCTTCATTACTCAAAGTGTGTGAGCAAGCCTACTAAGGCCATCTGTTATGCATGTGTGAAGCATGTCCGGTGGTTTGTACTGCACAGCTGACCTTTGTGTTTTACACTGACAGGTAGCATGCTGTGTCTGCAGGGTATCCACCGATCATTTGATATTGACTGTTGCAACATGTATGCATAGCGGGGGGGGACACCTGACTATTTCTATGTTTCTACACAGGAGTGGGGGGGCGCACCTGACTGTTACTGTATTTCTATACTGGTATGTTCTGTAGTCCAATTCTGTCAGTGGTCTTACCCATCATGCTGGCTACGCCATACCAGTGTACTTCCATTTCTATCTTTTGATTACATACACATTGGTTTCAGACTTCCTAGCTGTCACAACTGACATCCCACTACCTGGCCTGCTGTGGTCTGTCCGTGTAGGCCTGGGTGTGGGTCAGCCATACCCTTCATTCAGAGGCCATAGTACGGCATTTGTTTGTGTTTGTCTACACCTGTCCTGCTGGCTGTGACTGTTGTTGGGTATGTGACCCCCCCTCCTGACTGGCATTTGTGAGTCACTTATCCTGTGGGTGTCCCAGTATTGCGGGTGGTGCTGCAGGGCTGCCTATGTCGGACGCATGTAGTACACTGCCTACGTATGGTTAGGCACAGGTAGTGTAATGTTTGGCATCCCTTTTACTGTATGTTAGAGTCAGAGAGAGGTGCTATTCCCTGGGTCCCTCCCATGTCAGTGTATGTGCTATGCATTGCCTCTTTGCCAGGTCCAGGGCATACTGGGCATGCCTCCTTCTGCCTACTGGGGCAGGCTCAGGGTGTTCCTCCTCCAAGTCACTCTGTGCCTGTGCAGGCCTTGGCATTGGTGGGGGGCTATATGGCCCTGCCCCTTGCTGCTCCTGCTGCAGCTGTTTCCACAGGATCATATTGTATAGCATGGCACATACAAGGACGATTTGGGTACATGTAGTCGGTGAGTACTGCAAGGCTTCACCGGATGTGTCCAAGCGCCTGAACCATGACTTGAACATCCCAAACACATGTTCTATTATGATTCTTGTTTGTGCGTGTGCCTCATTATGGAGTTCTTGTTCGGGTGTGTGTGCTTTTCTGATGGATATCATCAGCCATGGCTCCAGTGCATATCCAGCATCCCCCACTAGGTGAACATGTGTGATGTCCCCACTGGCAAATTTCTGGTACAGCTGCATCAGATGCCAGATGTGGGAATTGTGATAACTTCCAGGGCAGCCAGCACATATGTTCAGTATTATCGCACACATCCTGGCAGTTGATGGTGAGGAAGCCCTTGCGGTTGATGTAAACCCTACCCTGCTCATCAGGTGGTGCTTTGATGCATATGTGCATGCAGTCTGTTGCACCCACTACCTCAGGGTATTTTGCTATTTGCTGGAAGAGATACATACTGCTGGGCCAATGCCTCACAGGTGAGGGGGAAATATACATGCTCACTGACATGTGCTGCCGTGGCATCCAGGAACTGGTGGAGTACCCTGGATGCTTATGCCTGTGAGATCCCCATCATATCCCCAGTTGGCCTTTGGAAGGTACCTGTAGCTAGTATTCTTAGGCCTACACATACCTTCATTTCCACTGGGATGGTTCCCCTCTGTTAGTTCTGTGTGTCAGGCATGGCCGGCACAGCTCAGCAATCTGCTGTAGGAGGTCCCCATCCACCCTATAGTGCTCCACTATCTCCAGCTCATGTAGCCCTTGGTATGTGACCCTGGGTCTGTAGACTCTTCTCCATCTCCTCACTGTGGGTTGGTCAGCAGCATTTCCATCCTCGCCATCCTCAGCCTCTTCCACATGTTGTATGATAGCTATTGCAGCCCCTAACATTTTGCTGTTGTGAGTGTTAAACGTTCCCTGCTTGGTTATACCGGTGGTGTAGGGTGTGGGAAAAACTGGAGGGGTAGGTTTTTGCATAGTTTATAGTGGTTTTCTGGGCTGGGATGGTCTGCTGCCCGTGTAATTGGCTGGTTCCGATCTGTTTCACCTGGCAGTGAACCTAGTACCCCTTGATTAACTTCCTACTGCTGCTTTCCCTTCCCATTTCCCTTCTTATTCATCCCAGGGGAGTGCCGCATAATCAATGTACTGCAATGTGCACACTGCTACAATTTCCTGGGTTCACGTCCTTTATCTTCCTGTAGATCCCGTTGCACTGCGCGCACACCCGCTTACACTGTGTTGCACGTGCTGGGCAGGTTTAGATACACCTCCTGGCTTTGCTGTGCTAAGCTGGATGCAACCCCGAGCCACAGGGCTCCAATCCACTGACAGTATGCCTGACACTCCCACACATGATGTCACCTACATCCTAGTCTTGCACTCAGCTCTCCATACTCATACACTGTTCAGACCTGCCTCACATGCTGGAGAAAACCGGTATTCACTATCCTTCCCCTCATTTGCATAGAATTGCCTACTAATGTGTAGTTACATGTGTCACACTGTGCCTCCCTGCTTAGCAACCACTACTCACTGGCCAGGTTGTCTTTTGCCTGCCATTGACTTGCATGGTGGAATAATGATTTTAGTTAGACTGTTGTTTTTAGGTTTATTTTCTTATTTCCCCACCGGTCCCATTTGCGCCCTGCTGCCCTATGCTTCAACGGATGTGATCGGCGGGCATATCATAAAAGTTGTATTTTGTACATTTGGCATTGTTTGTAATGCCAATGGCCTTTTATTTGGCCATTGGCATGCTTCCTCAATGCTATGCAGCCTTTATTTGGTGCTGTCACAGCTCTGTTTTACAGTTGGCAGTGCTATACTCGGTTAATAACCGAGTACATTTCTGCATATTACGCTAGACCTGCACGCCCTGATTCCTGCTTCCTGGATGTCAAGTTTACCTCATTTGCATGGTTTTCACCTGCAAATGGGGTGATTTGCATACAGTGGCTGGGGACATGCAGCAGTTGTACTACAGCACTCACGCATGTCAAATGTGCACGTACGTGAATCACTCGGCTGCCATATTGGCAAAATTTAATCTAACACTAATCATGCACGCCTTGCAAGCTTTTGAGAATCCGGGGGATAGTGTTTTGTGTGAGGGATTTAAAAAGTTCATGTTTTTT